>NW_020621936.1:5539174-5839174 GCF_003573695.1 Papaver somniferum | reverse complement strand
TTTTTAAGAACCTTAAACACAGATCAAGTTAGGTATAAATGAACAATAATCAAGGTACATGGATCATTATAAGTACTCAAACAAGTAATAAAAACATAAAACTTGCTCAAGTTTATAGACATACCTTTTTAGAAAAGTCCAATTGAATTATACAGCCTTACCGAATATAATCTGTGTGATCCAGTTGTGGTGCTTCCCTCACCGTATACATAACAAGGCATTTCTTGGTGAGGATGCACTTTCAACACAAACAAGTTGTGTTGAGGTGAAAAATTTCTTGCTCACCATGGTACCAAGAAAGAGTTTCTTTCCAACAACTCTTAAATCTTGTAGTGTTGAGAAACACCCAAGGAACTGTTTTTATAAGTCTATCAAAGAACTTCAAGAGAACCCAAAAAGATTTGTGTTTATGATTTATTGTTTTCCAACTTATAAAAAACAGTTTCTGCAGATAGTTTTTAGTACTGCGAAGGGAAACTCTTTTGATAAAAAGATACGTCCTAGATTCTTCATAAAATAAGACAATACTACTATCTTGATAGGAAGTATCAAGAATTGAGCAACGAATCAATTCATTCTTTGAGGTGATACACTCAGATGACTGAGATTTAAACTCCTCTTGTAATTCGTTTAGTTTCTCAGAACTAATTGGATTACGCAGAAGAGGAGCATTGCTCTCACTGATTAGTAAATCAATATCAACCTCAATATGAATATTATTCATCATAACTTGATTTAGCCTGTCAAGAGATTCTTTCTCTTTCTGGAGGTATAACTCAACATCAAGAGATAAGCTCTCAAGCTTCTTTTCATGCCCTGAAAACACTTCAGGGGATTTTAAACCTGGTGGAGGTTTAGATAGAATTTCTTCTACATATTTTATTAAATCAGTTATGGAAGAGAATTCTGAAATTCCTGGATCTAGTGGTGCATTTATTGAGATAGTACTACTGTTCATAGAGTCAGATCGCTACAAACACAGACTTGTAAGGTCTTGAACGTGTTTGCCTGCTCTGATACCAATTGAAAAAGCGTGGGTCTAACAACACCACCCAATATTTCTCTTAGCAATCTGTATGGACTAAATCGAATATATTTTTAAGAGAATCAAAAAGACTCAATCAATTAAAAGTATATCAACGAGTTTATATCTCTCTCTTGATTTGATTTACTCAAGCAGGAACTGCGAGTTCTAATCAAATACAAGGAATAACTTGGACGGTACCAAAGACCAATGTCCAAGGATCAATCAATGACAATCAACAACCAAAGGTTCGATTATACTAGTTGATGATCTAACGCACAACCTGTATTATTTCAATTATAAAGATAAAACAATATAATGCGGAAACTGAAATAACACAGACACCAGAAATTTTGTTAACGAGGAAACCGCAAATGCAGAAAAACCCCGGAACCTAGTCCAAATTGAATACACACTGTATTAAGCCGCTACAGACACTAGCCTACTCCAACCTAACTTCGTACTGGACTATAGTTGAACCCCAATCAGTCTCCCACTGATCCAAGGTACAGTTGTACTCCCTACGCCTCTGATCCTAGCATGATACTGCGCACTTGATTCCCTTAGCTGATCTCACCCACAACTAAGAGTTGCTACGACCCAAAATCGCAGGCTTTAACAATAAACAAATCTGTCTCACATAGACAAGTCTATCAAAGGATCAATCTGTCTCCCACAGAAAAACCCTAAAGTTTTTGTTCCGTCTTTTGATAATAATCAAGGCGAACATAAACCAATTGATAATACGGTCTTATATTCCCGAAGAACAACCTAGATTAATCAATCACCTCAGAACAATCTTAATCGTATGGAAGCGAAACAAGATGTTGCGGAATCACAAACAATGAGACGAAGATGTTTGTGATTACTTTTTATATCTTGCCTATCGGAGATATCAATCTCAAGCCAATCAATATGATTGTACTCATACGATAGAAGATGCAAGATCAGATCACACAACTACGATAAAAGTAGTATTGGTCTGGCTTCACAATCCCAATGAAGTCTTCAAGTCGTTTAACCTGGTTTTAGAAGAAGAAAACCAAAGGTTTAAGGAGAACCGACTCTAGCACGCAGACTAGTAGCACACGTAAGGTGTGGGGATTAGTTTTGCAGAGTTGCTAGATGTCCCCTTATATAGTCTTTCAAATCAGGGTTTTGCCTTGGTAACAAAGCAATCAATATCCGCCGTTAGATGAAAACCTGATTTAGATTCAAGCTAATATTTCTCAACCGTTAGATCGAAAACTTAGCTTGTTATACACAAATGAAATGCACGCTTATAGGTTTGTTAACCATACCCAAATGTGTACATTGTTGGTTCAACAATAGTCAACCAAAAGATTAGCTATACGGGCATTTCATATCAACCATGTTCTTCTTCACCATAACTAGTTCAAATGACTCAATTGAACTAGTTAGAGAGTTGTTCAATTGCAAGGAAATCTTATGTAACTACACAAGACACAATTGAAGCAAAGATGATTTGATTCACTTGAATCGGTTCATGAACTTTTATAGCCACAGTTTGCAAATAACATTCCTTAATCTTTTTAAGTTTAAGTTCAGAAATCATCTTCAGATATATAACCTTCTCAAGTTCGCACACTAGGTTCGCGGACTTAAGCAACCGGGTAGAGTTTACAAACTCCAGCAGAAAATCTCGGCAAAGACTTTCCGCCGGTTCGTGGACTGGGTTCGCGGACTGGTACTCACACAACTAGTTTGTCAACTCCAGCAGAATTTCTCGGGATAATAAGTTCGGCAGTTCACGGAATGGGTTCGCGGACTTGGCAACAAGCCATTCTTCCGATTTCTCTTGATCGACAAAGTTTGCAAACTTTGGTTCAAGGAATAAGACTTATACATAAATGTGTTTCCACAACAATTTTTATGTCCACCATTGGTTATGTAATCTAAACTCTCATTCCAATCATTGAAACATTCTTAGAGGACGTTATATAGTTGTTACACTATTTCTCGTCAAAGCAATTTTTAAAGTGATTGAAACATATCATGACTTTCGTCACTAGGTAAAGATAAACTTGGTAGAAGCGAAAATCTTACCAACACATATTTCGAGATATATATAGAAGAGAGGTATACTCGACTCGGAATACCAAATGTGTATAATCATAGTCTGTATTTATATCATACGATTTTTTGTCTCAAAGAGTAGGAGATAGAATAGATAGACTTTTGAGTGACAGATAAGTTCAAGTCTCCACATACCTTTTTGTCGAGAAGTTCCACCGGTTTCTTGAGTAGATCTTCGTATTGTATGATGAATCGCCATGGAATCCTTGAGCTCAATTACACTTAATATTCTAGTCCGAGACTTAGCTATAATAAACTAGAATTCAAGACTTATAGTTTTGATCACTAACATTGACAAACATGCTTGAGATGTAAACGCATGCGAGTTCGACCGAGCAATGCTCTGACAGATTTTTTTATTAAAGTCTTCGACTTTGGGTCGTAGCAACTCTTAGTTGTGGTGAGATCAGCTAAGGGAATCAAGTGCGTAGTATCCTGCTGGGATCAGAGACGTAAGGAGCGCAATTGTACCTTGAATCAGTGTGAGATTGATTGGGGTTCAACTACAGGCAGACCGAAGTTAGTTTGTAGTAGGCTAGTGTCTGTAGCGGCTTAATACAGTGTGGTGTTTAATCTGGACTAGGTCTCAGGGTTTTTATGCATTTGCGGTTTCTTCGTTAACAAAATTTTGGTGTTTGTGTTATTTCTATTCCGCATTATATTTTGTTATATAATTGAAATATCACAAGTTGTGCATTTGAATCAATCAATTGGAAATCCGACCTCTGGTTGTTGATTGAAATTGATTGATCCTTGAACATTGGTCTTTAATACCATTCAAGTGATTTCTCTTGTATTCAATTAGACTCACAGGTTTCTATTTGCTTGAGAAAGAATTGAATCTAGAAAGAGAGATATAACTCTTTGATATACTTTATTAAGATTGAGTCTAATTGATTCTCTTGAAAGTATATTAGAGTTTGTCCATACTGATTGCTAACCGAAATATTGGGTGAGGTTATTGTACCCCCGATTTTTCAATTGGTATCAGAGCAGACAAACACGTTCAAGACCTTACAAGTCTGTGTTTGTAGCGATCCGACTCTATGGACAGTAAAGTCTCTAGAAACGCTTCACGAGGATTAAAAACCAATCGTAGAAGAAGTTATAATAAACTGGTTATTCTCCAGAAAAAATTGGATGAACAAATCCGGATGAACTCTGATCTCCTAGCAGAAATTGCAATGTTTAAGGATTTGAAATCTATCAAAATTCCTTTGATGGATCTGAATAACTCCAGTTGTTCCTCTCTGAAGAACAGTCGTAAGTTGTATAATAAATAAGGTTCACGTGTTGTGAAAACTGATATGACTCTGAACTTCTCTGACGAATTTAAAGGTGTTGGCCCATGTTTGTTTTGTGATTACTCCAATCACTTTCAACATACTTGTATGTCCTTCCAAAAAAGCCTAAAAGTTGCAAGTAATCTTCACACGAAAACTAAACAACTTAGTGCTTCTCTAAAAGGACGTACGAAACTGTCAGGAAACCCTAAACAGGAAAGTATTAATAGTATGGGAGCTTTTTCTTTAAAATCAACATCACCCTTTCAATGGTTTCTTGACAGTGGATGTAGCAGACATATGACAGGTGATCTCACTTGGTTTGTTTCTTCAAACGACTATGAAGGAGGACCAGTAACATGTGGAGATGGGAGTTTTTGCTACATAATCAAGAAGGGGACGATCAAACTACCTGGCCTACCTGAAATCCATGATGTAGTATATGTAAAAGGTATGACTGCAAATATTCTTTCTATTAGTCAAATTTGTGACAAAGGCCATTGAGTTGTCTTCAACGAAAATGGATGTGACATTATAGACAAAACTGGGAAAGTAATTTTTCAGGGAACTCGTAGTAAAAACAACTGCTATCTTCTGGATACTCAGTTCAGCAATTGTTGCAATTTGACTAAGGTGGAATCTACACATCTTTGGCATGAGTGTTTTGGTCACATCAACTATCGTCTTCTAACTAAGATCATTAATAAAGAACTTGTTAGAGGCGTCCCCAAATTCAATGCAAAGATTGAAGGTGTATGTGGTGCCTGTCAAAAGGATAAACAAACGAAAGTCCACCTTAAATCATATAGAGATATTCTCACTAAAGCTCCACTTGATTTAATTCATATGAATCTCTTCGGAAAAATTCAACAACCCACAGTTGCTGGTAAGAAGTAAGCTTTGGTCATGGTAGATGATTACACCAGGTTCACTTGGGTTGCGTTTCTATAACATAAGAATGAAACCCGTGATGAATTCAAGATCATTGTTAATAGAATCCAGAACGAACAAGGTCACAAACTAAAGAAAATTAGGAGTGACCGTGGAACTGAATTCAAGGACACTAAAGTGTTTGAATTTTATGAGGAACTAAGAATTATTCAACAATATTCTCCACCCATTACTCCTCAAGATAATGGAGTTACAGAAAGAAAAAACAGCAACATTCAGGAAATGGCCAGGGTAATGCTCCATAACAAAAACTTACCTTTAAGGTTTTGGGGAGAAGCTGTCTTTACAACATGTTATTTGATCAACCGTGTCTACCTACGGTCAAAAACCCTAAATACTCCTTATGAGTTGTGGTACGGTAGAAAACCCAACTTGCACTATCTCAGAGTGTTTGGTAGTAAGTGCTACATTCTAAAAGATCGAGAATAGAGAGGGAAATTTGATACCAAAAGTTATGAAGGTATCTTCCTTGGCTATGCTTCTGATAGTCATGGTTTTCGAGTGTTTGATCTCAGAACCCAGGTCATGATGGAATATGCTAATGTTATCATTGATGATATTAGTGATTTTCATCATGATAATCCTCCAGCTGAATTGCCTCTAACTGAGACAATTGAGAAAGTCAAAGAAATACCAGAATCAGTTGAATTCATCTCAACTGTTGTTGATCCTGATATTTCTAGTGACGAGGAGAAGAGCAATGATCAGGCTACTCCTGACGAAAAAGAATGTGTCCCTCCATGACACCTATGGGTTCAAAGGAATCATGATCCCAACATTATTATTGGGGGAAGAGATTCTACGGCTAAGACTAGAGGACAACTTCAAAATATTTGCAATTTTGGTTGTTATCTGTCACAAGTAGAACCAAGAAATATTGATGAAGCTCTTAGAGATCCCTTTTGGGTGAATGCAATGCATGAAGAGTTAAATCAATTTCAAAAATAAGACGTATGGGAACTTGTACCTTGTCCCTCCAATGTTAATATTGTTGGTACGAAATGGATATTCAAGAACAAGTCTGATGAATTTGGCACACTTGTCAGAAATAAAGCCAGACTTGTCGCTCAAGGATATTCACAAATTGAAGGTATCGACTTTGACGAAACCTTTCCTTCTATGGCACGCCTTGAGTCCATCAGACTTTTATTATCCCATGCTTATTTTCTCAAGGTTAAGGTTTTCCAAATGGATATAAAATCCGCATTCCTAAACGGAATTTTATAGGAGGAAGTCTATGTTTCTCAACCTAAAGTATTTGAAAACCTTGATTTCCCAGATCATGTTCATAAGGTCAAAAAGGCATTATATGGGTTAAAGCAAGCACCTAGGGCCTGGTTTGAAAAACTTACCACTTCTCTTATTAGGAAAGGTTTTTCAAGAGGCGGAGCTGATAAAAATTTGTTTACCAAATGGAGTGGAAAAGATGTTGTCATTTCTCAAGTCTATGTGGATGATATCATCTATGGTTCAACTTCTGAGAAGCTTGCAAAGGATTTCCAAGTTTCACTTGCTAAAGAATTTGAAATGAGCAATGTTGGTGAATTAAAGTTCTTTTTAGGATTATAAATTCAACAACACAAGGATGGAATTTACTTATCTCAAGAAAAATATGCAAAGGATCTTGTTTCAAGATTCGGTCTGGATAAGTCAACTCCAAAACTGACACCTATGCCCACTACTGGTAAATTGCACAAAGATGAGAAAAGAGTAAAAGTGGATCAAAAGTTATATCGATTTATTATTGGTAGACTTTTATATCTTACAGCCACTAGACCTGATATTTCTTTTAGTGTTGATTGTTGTGCTAGATTTCAGGCTAATCCAAAGGAATCTCATCTTGCAGCTACAAATAGGATCATACGATATGTCAATCACACAGTCAGGTATGATCTATCCTACACTTTTGATACTAACACTGACCGTTCTTCTTATTCATATGTTGATTGGGCAGGATGTGTAGAAGACAGAAAAAGTACATCAGGGGGATTCTACTATGTAGGACTGAATCTTGTGGCTTGGCATAGCAAAAAACAAAATTCACAATCCCTGTCTACATGCGAAGCAGAGTATATTGCTGCTGGGTCATGTTGTACTCAACTTCTATGGATGAAACAAATGCTGGCTGATTATGGAATTGATACTGGAATCATGAATATCTTTTGTGATAACTCTAGCGCGATTCGAATCACTGAGAATCTTGCCCCTGTGCTTATCTCGATCTTTTGGGCAATTGAGTTTGGAACTCCAGTGAGTGTTTACTTCAATTTTGCATTTGTTTCCGTAGGTTGATTTTCTGTCAGGTTCTATTTTAGTGTGTTATGTCCAAAGAAATCCTTCTTTTCTTTTGAAATTAAGGCCGCTCTTGTTGTTCTTTCGGGAATGACATATTATGGGGGAGAGTTCTTAATTGAACTTGTGCTTAATTGCCAAATCTTTGTGGGGAGTGCGGCTGTGGAATATTATAGGGGTTATCTTGTATCTTTATAAACTCCTTGATGAATGCATTTAGCTTCAGCTATATGATTGCATCTAAATAAGATGATATGTGCTTTCTTTTGGTCATGAAATGTCTCTTTCGGAAATTTCATTAGGATCCCGTTTTCGTACCTTTGCCAATTTTATTAACAAAAAGGGGGGAATTAATATGTAGTTCACACTACAAATACATATGGTTTTCGGATCATTGAGTGGTTTCCATATGAGGTGGAGTATTGACTAAGGGGGAGTGATACATATCACCATAGTATTGTTGTCGAAGTTGTGATGCAATTGAACTTTGATACTATATAATGATACTATGACACTGTATAACAATGATTGAGAACTCTTGTTTTCTCGTTGTTATAGCTACGGATTTTCAACAACGATGATGCTGAACTTACAACCTTTGGGATCATTGGAGTACTTGGAAGTGAAGAAGATTTCGAGTAATGTTGAAGATTAGGCATGTGGAATAGGAGCTACAAAAGTTAATTCATTTATTTTTGTATTCCATATATATTGATAGTTTTGTCACTAAAATTGACAAAGGGGTAGAGTGTTAGAGAATTGCTCGGTCGAACTCGCATGCGTTGCTATCTCAAGCATGCGTTTGTCAATGTTAGTGATCAAAACTATAAGTCTTAATTTCTAGTCTACTATATATAAGTCTCGGACTAGGATAGGAAGTGTAGTTGAGCTCAAGAACTCCATGGAAATCATCATACAAGACGAGAGCTACTCAAGGAACTGGTGGAATTTCATTGAATAAAAGGTATGTGGAGACTTGAACTTATCTATCACTCAAAAGTCTATCTAATCTATCTCCTATTTTGAGACAAAAGTCGTTTTGCTATATAGACTTTGATTATACACATTTGCTATTTCGAGCCGAATTTATCTCGCATATCTATTTCTCGAAATATGTGTTGGTAAGCTTTTGCTTTGGCCAAGTTCATCTTTACCTAGTGACGAAAGTCATGATATGTTTCAATCACTTTGAAAATTGCTTACTTTGACAAAAAATAGTTTGTGAATAACAACTATATAATAACGTCCTCTAAGAATGTTTCAATGTTTGAAATGAGAGTTTATATTACATAACCAATGATGGATATAAGCATTGTGTGGCAACACATATATGTATAAGTCCTTTTTCCTTGAACCGAAGTTTGTGAAATTTGTTGATCAAGAGAACCGGAACAAGAGCCGTGAACTCAGTCTGTGAACTCACTCCGCGAACCTAGTCCGCGAACTGGCGGAAGTTCTCGACCCGAGAAAATCTGATGGAGTTTGACAACTCCTTCCGGGAACTTAAGTCCACGAACTAAGTCTGCGAACTTAAGTTGGTTATATCTAAAGACGATTGTTTGTGAACTTATTTATATTAACTAAGGAATGCAAAATGCAAACCGTGGCTATAAAGTTTATGAACCGATTCGAGTGAATCAAATCGTTTTTTCTTTGATTGTGTCTTGTATAGTTACATAAGATTTCCTTGCAATTGAACAACTCCGTTATGGTGAAGAAGAATATGGTTGACATGAAAGTGCTCATATGGCTAACCATTTGGTTAACTATTGTTGAACCAACAAATGTACATGTTTGGGTACGGTTACACAAACCTAAAATCGTGCATTTCTTTTGATTGTAACAATCTAAGTTTTCGATCCAACGGTTGAAAGATATTAGCTTGAATCTAATAAGGTTTTCATCTAGCGTTGAATATTGAAGGATTTGTTACCAAGCTAACATTGATTCAAAACTCTGATTTGAAAGACTATATAAGGGAGAACTCTAGCAACTGGGAAACCTAATCCCCACACCTTCCGTGTGATACTATTTGTATTAGCTGGAGTCGATTCTCCTTTAACCTTGGGTTTCTTCTTGAAAACCAGGTTAACGACTTAAGGACTTCATTGGGATTGTGAAGCCAGACCGATACTACTTTCTCGTAGTTGTGTGATCTAATCTTGTTGATTCTATCGTTTTGAGTACAATCGTAATGATTGGATTGAGATTTATATCTTCGATAGGCAATATAGAAAAGTAGTCACAAACATCTTCGTCTCATAGTTTGTGATTCCACAATATCTTCTTTCACCGCGTCGATTAAGATTATTGTGAGGTGATTGATAATACTAGGTTGTTCTTCGGGAATATAAGTCTGGGTGATCAATTGGTTCTTGTTCACCTTGATTTATCAAAAGACGAAAAAAAACTTGTAGGTATTTCTGTGGGAGACAGATTTATCTATTCCTATAGGCTTTTCTGTGTGATACAGATTTGTTTATTAAAGTCTTCGACTTTGGGTCGTAGCAACTCTTAGTTGTGGGTGAGATCAGGTAAGGGAATCAAGTGCGTAGTATCCTGCTGGCATCAGAGATGTGAGAAGCGCAATTGTACCTTGAGTCAGTGTGATATTGATTGGGGTTCAACTACATTCCAGACCGAAGTTAGTTTTTAGTAGGCTAGTGTCGGTAGCGTCTTAATACAGTGCGGTGTTCAATCTGAACTAGGTCCCGGGGTTTTTCTGCATTTGCGGTTTCCTCGTTAACAAAATTCTGGTGTCTATGTTATTTCTATTCCGCATTATATTTTGTTAAATAATTGAAATATCACAGGTTGTGCTTTTGAATCAATCAATTGGAAATACGACGTATGGTTGTTGATTGAAATTGATTGATCCTTGAATATTGGTCTTTGGTACCGTTCAAGAGATTTCTCTTGTGTTCAACTAGACTCGCGGATTTCTATTTTCTTGAGAAAAAATTGAATCTAGAAAGAGAGATATAACTCTTTGATATACTTTATTAAGATTGAGTCTAGTTTATTCTCTTGAAATTATATTAGAGTTTGTCCATACAGATCGCTAATCAAAATATTAGGTGAGGTTGTTGTACCCTCGCTTTTTCAGCTTCTGCTCCAAGGATTTCTTCAGGACTGCCCAATTGGCTCTGGCTTCAGCTTCTTCGGAAAACTTTACTTCAAAAACCAGGGAAGCACAAAAGGAGCCTTTGCTTGGGAAATCACTCATCACATATCCTGCACCATTAGCTCTAGTAATGTCATCATATGAATCATCAGTGTTACACTTTATCCAGTCAAAAGAGGGGGGCATCCATTTGTCACATAGACTGACAGGGGTAATGGGAGACACAGAAAGGCAGGGTTTCCTAGTTAGAAGCATGGCTCTAGATCTAGATAAAACTGCAACATGAGTTTCTTTCAGGTTTTGGAAAATGAAGTTATTTCTACTAGTCCAGAGAGACCACTGGATAGAAACAAATAGACACTGCTCTTCGTCAGGGAGTCTAGACACAGGGTCAGTTAACCAAAATAATAACCAGTCAATGAAAGACTTATTTTGAAGAAAAAAATGAGTGTTGATGCAAATATCATAGAAAAACCAAGACACGGTTAGCAAAGGGGAGAAGGACTAAAGCGTGCAATATGGATTCATGAGGATCATTACACCTAGTACAATCAACACTTTGCATAGGCATTCTAGTGTGCAAAACAGTTCTAGAAGGAAGAGCATTACTAGCAGCTTTCCAGGTAAAGACTTGGATTTTGTAAGGAACCTTAATTTTCCAAATACGCATCCAAAGATTTTTACAAGGGGAGGGCCTAAGTCCTCTGATTCCTATGTAGGAAGATTTTGAAGAAAACTTTCCATTCTTTGAAAGGTCACAAGCCTTCCTATCAGGAGTTTATAACTGGCTTAAGGAAATTGTGATAATCTTCTTAACAGAAGCATTATCAAAGTGGGTATTTAATCTAGACATAATCCAAGATCTTATAGTAGGATCAATGAAATAAGAGACTTTGATATTAGGGTCAGGTGGGACTAAAGGGTTAGGTGTGGCAGTACCCAAATTAGGGATCCATTTGTCACACCAGGGTCAATGAATTGAGTTCTTTGCATGTAAGATTTATTTTTCACCAAACTCTCCTGATTCCTAGAATCTATACTCAATTTCTGAGCTGGGTATTCAAGTTTTGGATGTTCATATCTTGCAAGGACTAAAACCTAATTGTTAAAATCATGAGATTATATGACCAGATGTGTTAGAGTACTGCTCAGTCGAACTCGCATGGTTGTTATCTCAAGAATGTTTGTCAATGTTAGTGATCAAAACTATAAGTCTTGATTTCTAGCCTATTTATAGATGTCTCGGACTAGGACATAAATTGTGTAGTTGAGCATTATACTTCATGGTGTTCATCATTTGAAGACGAAGAACTACTAAGGGGAGCTTGTGGAACTTCATCAACAAAAGGTATGTGGAGACTGAAACTCATTTATCACTTGGAAAGTCTATTTCTACTTTATCTCCTATATTGAGATATAAGTCGTATTATGATATAGTTTTCTATTATACACATTTGAGATTTCGAGTTGAGTTTACATGCTTACATATTTCTCGAAATATGTGTTGGAAAGCTTTCGCTTCGACCAAGTTCATCTTATATTTAAAAATCGGTTGTACATGAACTTAAACATTGATAAAATAAGGAATGTAATCTTTGAAAACCGTGGCTATAATGTTCATGAACTGAATCGAGTGAATCAAACCGATTTTGCTTCAGTTGTGTTTTTTTATACTTCTATGAGAATATAGCAATTGAACGGCTCTTTAACTAGTTGCATTTGAGTCATTTGAACTAGTTATGGTTAAGATGAATAAGGTTGATATGAGAGTAACCATATGGCTAATTTCGGTTAACTATTGTTGAGCCAACATGGTGTACACGTTAGGGTACGGTTACATAAACCTAAATGAGGTTACATTTCATTTGTGCGTAACAAGCTAAGTTCGATCTAACGGTTGAAAGATATTAGCTTGGTTGAATCAGGTTTTTTCATCTAACGGTGAATATTGAATGTTTTGCTACCAAGGTAACTTGGATTGTAAACCCTGATTTGAAAAATATATAAAGGAGAACTCTAGAAACTGGGAGACCTAATCCCCACACCTCCTGTGTGTTACTAGTTGCATCAACTAGAGTCAATTATCCTTTAACCTTAGGTTTCTATCGATACCGTGTAGGTTAACGACTTCAAAGACTTCATTGGGATTGTGAATCCAGACCCAACTATTTTCTTTGTAGTTGCGTGTTCTGATCTTTCCCGATTCTATCGTTTGAGTATTATTTTCTCTAAGATTTGCTCGAGATTTAATCTCCAATAGACAAGATAAAAAGTAATCACAAATACCTTCGTCTCATCGTTTGTGATTCCACAATATTAGTTTCGCCATCGTTCGATTTAGATTATTGTGAGGTGATTGATAATACTAGGTTGTTCTTCGGGAATATAAGTCCGGGTTATCAATTGGTTCATGTTCACCTTGATTTATCAAAAGACGGAACAAAAACTCTTGGGTATTTCTGTGTGGAGACATATTTGTTTATCAAGTCTTCGACTTTGGGTCGTAACAACTCTTGGTTGTGGGTGAGATCAGCTAAGGGAATCAAGTGTTTAGTATCCTGTTGGGATCCGAGACGTAAGGAACGCCACTGTACCTTGAATCTGTGTGATATTGATTAGGGTTCAACAACAGTCCAGTCTGAAGTTCATTTGTAGTAGGTTAGTGTCTGTAGCGGCTTAATACAGTATAGTGTTCGAACTGGACTAGGTCCCGGGTTTTTTCTGCATTTCCAGTTTTCCTCGTTAACAAAACTCTGGTGTCTGTGTTATTTCTTTTCTGCATGATATTTTTTTTATATAACTGAAATATCACAGGTTGTGCGTTAAGATCAATCAATTAGATAATCCAACCTTTGCTTGTTGATTTAACTTGATTGACACTTTAACATTGGTCTTCGGTACCGTTCAAGTTACTCCTCCTATATTCGATCAGGCTCGCAGATTTCTATTTGCTGATTGCGGATTGAATTAAGAGTTAGAGATATAAACTCTTTGATATACTTTTCTCTAGATTGATTATGACTGTATGGTTGATTTTCTAGAAAGTATATTGGAGTAAGTCATCTCAGATTTCCAAACGAATTGTTGTGTGTGGTTGTTAGACCCCCCGCATTTTCAAGACGCATCGTATTTTCCATCACGTGTAGTTTATCCTATCAAACTCGAGAGATACATAATTCGAGCTTGGTTGTGTCAATCTTGTTATAATGCATATACGTTAGATCACTATAGACATCGATTGTTTGATTCTTCGGTTGTTTGTGAGTTCTGATACCAATTGGAAATAGAATATACCGAGTACACTACTAACTTTTTTTTCCAGTCTTATATGACATTCCTTGAGTGACTTATGGAGAAAGAGATGATCATAAAATAAACAAGGAGATAAAAAACTTATTGTTTCTAAGTTAATTATAAGATATGCACAATTCTAAAGTGGAAATATAGTAAAGAAATGCTTGC
The DNA here is from genome assembly GCF_003573695.1 of Papaver somniferum. Taxonomy (NCBI): domain Eukaryota; kingdom Viridiplantae; phylum Streptophyta; class Magnoliopsida; order Ranunculales; family Papaveraceae; genus Papaver; species Papaver somniferum. The sequence goes on along the minus strand of NW_020621936.1, from coordinate 5,824,941 downwards.
AAAATTCTTGTTAAAAGAAAACTTTAGCAGCAGAAAAACCCGAGAGCAAGGCCTGAATAATCATTCACTATACTAAATAGTTACTGCTCTACTACGATCAAACTTGTCCCTCCTGAGTGAATCGGGGGAGGTAAGCATACCTAATATGCATACCTCAAGGGCCTGAGTTTGTGAATAGCCTAAGGGTACGCATACATAGTACACTTACCTTGGCCATCTGAATTCACGAATTGGTTCACAGGTCCGCGTACCTTTCGCGTACCTACGTGGTATGAATTAAGTAGATGCTCGTTAATTATTTTCACATGCGCTCAACATTGCTACAACTCTCATGAGCACCTCTAAGACATTTTTGATCACTAAAACACCTTGTGTATGTGCATCATGAGTGATATCGCTTTTTTGTTCCTAAGGCCTACTTTCCATGAACATTCATTATACATGGTTGATGTAATTTTTAAGTGGTAAGAATAAGGTTCGTTGCTCAGACTTGTAGAAATTGGTTTTAAGACTTAATAAACAAAAATAATAAAAACAAACAATACAAATACAAAAGTTTGTCGAGATGAAGAATTTACTGGGACTCAAGATTTCACCGTTTTCCATATTCAAGTGGTTCAAAAATTAATCCTAGGCAATTATACCTCAAACAACAACTCAATTTATTTTCCAAAGGTAGATTCCATAAAACATTAGTTGTATATTGTAAGCATGAAGCATCAAAATTACCTAGAACTAAGCATGCGTCATCAAAAAAAGTAACAAATAATTAATAAAAATCATAAATCAATAAAAATCCGTGCAAAAAGTCCATAAAGAATTAATATAATTACCATAAGGACGGAATCCAGCTTCCTTCGTTGTCCCAACGTTGGGGTTTATCCCATCATGCCCAAAGCACACTCAAAAGATTGATTCATGGTTCAAAAAGGTGTTTTACTGAAGAGAAATAATAATACAACGAATCTGCAATACTTAATAGACGTTACAGAAGACACCGCTAAAAGAGGTGTTACCAACTGAAGATAAACGTGACTAATGGACTGTTACAGAACAGTTTGAATATAAGACACCGACTACGATTGTCCTATGAAGGTATATGTTCTTCAGCTTAGGGTTCTTGACAATGACACTTCTGATATGTCGTCTGCACTCTTCTTCTTCCTCTTATCTGGTGCTACTGCAGAATCGCTCTGCAACGATTTTTGTTGCTCTAAAACTACCCCTAACTCCCGACAACCCTGTTGTGACTCCAACCAATACTATTTATACATCACAGGGTCCTAAAATCTCACCCGAATATCTTATTTTTTTTCCCTTTTCCTCCAAGTTACGTAAATTCCTTTTTTTCTTCTTCTTTACGTGTCTCTGATTGTTCAAATCTTTCCTAAACTCTCTTCATAACGTAAGGAAATCATTCAACTCATATATCTTCCTTTAATCCCACATAACTTCCGTACAATTCTTACTTTGTTATCGTGGATATCCTGTTTTAGAGCAACTACCAGATAGAACGAGATTTGATCCTTTTTTTAATCTCAAAACACGTCATTCCCTCCTGTTATTAGGTAACAGCACAAGCATACCCTAAAACCCGTGAAATTCTTCACGAAAGTTCTAAGAATCCGATTATCACTCACTTCCCTGAATTGCCGAGAATCAATTATCCAGCCCATTATAGTCGACCCAAACAAATATACAAACCATGTTTAGTCCATTTGAGTTCATCCCAACAGAATTTGGCGATTGAATCTATCCCAAACAACCCTGAAATTCGAATCCTTAATTTGTTCTTCACTGCCGATATTTCCCTCCAAATAATGTAATTTGAATTAGAGAATAAAGGTGTCCCTTATCCGACAGCGAAGTCCCTTCAGCAACTGCCTTGGGATGCCCAAATTCAATTGTTGGGTGCCTTTAGTAATTTCATGGGGTACAAATAATGCTTTTCTGGGGCATCACCAACATACTTCCGGGGTGCATTAGTACATCTTCTGAGTGCCTTTAGTAGTTTTCTCGGGAATGGAAGTAGCACTTTTCGAGCCAATTTCTCTTCACAAGTGTTTCTCCAAAAACACCTACAATGACACAAAAAGCCATAATAAATACAAAATCGAGCACTAACAATCCATACAATTAAGATCATATTAGACACATAAATGTGTCCATCAAATGCCCCCAACCTTATTATTTGCTAGTCCTCGAGCAAATCTAAAATAGAAAATAAACTCCTAACTCACTGTCGCAGGCATCGCGATTGTACTTAGCGTGTGCAACAAGCCTTTAAACCCCTAGGTGGCCCTAGTGGAGGAGTTATAGTCTCGGGAGGGTGTACTAGAGATATACCCACAAAACCCTTACTCCAAACCCTAGCTATCTACGCAGAACCTTGGAATAACACTAAATAACCTATTTGGTTGGCATACTCTCATTGACTACAGGAGGAAGGACCGTGATGCGAAATTCCAATTGTCGTACTGAGTTTGCACTCACATACTAAAATTCATATATAATTGACAGAGCTTTACTCAGATAGTCGCATTATGGACATCAATATCCGGAATCAACAAATCACATGAATAGATTAAGAAGATGGATATAGAGAAAAACGTATATGATTTTGATGTTGACTAAGGTGAACGGTGTTTCCCATATCTGTCTGAAGGTCACTTCCAAGATGAACCTATCTTAATGGATTGAGATACTGGTCTGACTACTATCAACACAACTGGCATATACAAGGGAATCAATGGTCGACAATCCTAATTCTAGATCAAATCAGCTGGCATATACAAGGTAACCAGTGGTCGATTTTATTGAACAATTCCGTTTGGTCTGATGGTCTGGTCTCATTTTTTTTTTTGTAACTTAGTCACTTTATTTCACTCTAGAAGTGGTAACAACTCGACGCGTATACCCCACCAAACCACTCAGAGAAACATATTTTAAAAAGAAAATAAAAACATAAGGTGAAAAGGACTCAACGAGATATGGCGAAACTACCATGTTATTTCTAACACCTGAGCTCTGTGCTTTTATGAATAGACTTTATTTAGATGTTTCCATCCACTCAGATTGGTTCCTAAACTCCTACAACCAAGATGCTTCCATCCACTTAGATTGGTTAGTGCCATCCTTAATAGGCTTAAATTTCTAGGCTCTGGAGTTTCTTTATTGCAACTAAAAAGTTTCTACCATGCCCCAAACTTAAATCTAACATTGTCCTCAATGTTCTAAAGATAAAAATTAAAAGCATAAACCAGGAGAAACTGTTACCACTTTAAGAAAAGGAGTTAAGGAAAGATATTACCGTGTTGCATAAGCATGGGTTACCTCCCAAGAAGTGTTAAGTTTAACGTCTTCAACCATACATAAGAAACAATTAATCACCTTGAATCATAGATATCCGAAACAAATGTGGGTTATCTGCATCAAAAACTGTTATCACAGACAAAAGGGAAATTCAATAAGCCAAGAAAGTGAATACACATAGCACACCCTTTCCTGATTTCCTATTTAAGACAACTACATCTAGTTGTGGTTCAGGTTCTATAAAGGGGTCTAGATAAAATACTTGCATGGGATGCACCTCCTCATAAGCAAGATCCGGATTATCATGTTGAAGAGTCTGGAAAAACTCAAAGAGGAATTTATAAGCACGTAACAATAACCTGAATAATTGAGGATCCTTAAAGTCAATCAGGTTTGACTCACATAGTTGACCACAATGAGAGTGGTGGTTATTCTTAAGCAAATGTGTCGATTCTAATCTCCTAAAGTACTTAGGCTTAGTCTCAAAACTTAATAACTGACACATTTCAAATTCAGAGATTCCCATATTTGGAAGAAAAATATTTGGTGGGAAAACAAAATAAATCTGGATATCATATCCTGGGTAAACCACACCAACCAGATGATAGGTTTCTAATAATTGAATTTCTTTATGGACATCACTAAGTTCAGGAAAATGTGTATGAAGATAATCTTTTTAAATGCTTGAGGCATATATGTCAAGTCCCAAGTGTGGGACCTTTCTAAGAGTTAAAGCACATGGAGAATGATAATAACCCCCAAACTTAGAGTTTTTAGTGTCTCTAGAAAGACTAGTTACAACTTCCCTAATTTCTAGGTCATTAGATTCCTGAAAATGGTCAATTGATTCTTCTAAGTCAGGTACATCCTCACTCATCTCAACAAGTTCATCTTCTTTGTCTAAGACTATTGTTTCTAAATCACTAGACTCAAAATAAACCCGTTCCTCTAGACCATCATTGGGTTCGTAATCAAAAGGAAATACTACATCGTCTAAACCGGGGGTATCTCTAGTCAAATCCTTGTCCTTTTGAATAGGTGAATCATCATTAAAATTATTTGGATTTTAACTAGAAATAACATTATCATTATAAATCTCAATTGGAGTAACAAATTCATGATCACTATGCCTACATATTTCAGATTCTTCATCAGCACTATCCTCATCATAATCATCATAGTAACATGAAAATGGTCGAACCTCATCTAAATAAGTAGTGTTACCAATTCTAACCTTGTCATATTGATTATATAAATAACTATCCTCATTTTCAAAAGTAATATCGGAAACACTGTACTGGTAATTAAGGTTATTTTGAGCAGTTCTTTTTTGTGCCTCTAACTCAAGTCTACGGGTTGACTCAGCTATCCTCTCAAGGGTCTCTTCTAAAGAAAGTTCCTTTAATGCCGGATCTAATTTTTCATTTAACCTCTTGAGGGTATCTTCTAAAGAAGGTTCACTCATTGTTACAGTTCTTTCATTTGTCTCAGTTGACTTATATGTCGACTCATGTAACTTACGTGTTGACTCAAGTATCCTACATGTCGACTTTATTTGAGGAGAAGTATAAGAATTTTGCTCGTATGAATGGTATGCATGTGGATAGTAATTGGGCTCACCATGGTATGACCCATATGCTTCAAAAGGAGGTCGTTCCCAACCACTATTCACACTATAGTCATAATAAGGATAATGTCCATGTTGCTCAGTCGATAATTACTGTATTGGCTATTATAATACTACTTCGACATTCTATTGTGCACGTGCAAATGCGAGGTTGACTAGAATGGGTAGGCTCAGGTTATCTTTAGTAAAATATATCTACAGTCAGAGACTGTTCAATGGTACGAGGCTAAGGCTTGTGGTGTTTCAGATGATAACGCCCAGAGGGTTCACCTTACTAATAAACCACGTGTTTTCCTACTAATCGATTCTAGACGATGCAAGTGCACGTGCGATTTCGTGTTATATATATATTTAATGTATACGAATAAACAAACAAAATATAAATGTTCTAAAAATAAAAACTAACAAAAATAAATAAAATCTAAAAAATTTGGGATTTCCTGCTATTTTAGGCAAGTCCAACTTTCCACCTTTAGTTTCCATCAAAACCTGCACACCAAAAACAAAATACCCAAACTAAATTTTTATGGGGTGCAAATAACGCTTTTCTGGGGCATCACCAACATACTTCCAGGGTGCATTTAACACATCATCTAAGTGCCTTTAGTATTTTCTCCCGGGAGTAGAACTACCACTTTTCGAGCCAATTTCTCCTCACAAGTGTATTTCTCCAAAAACACCTACAAAGACACAAAATACCATAATAAACAAAAAATCGAGCATTTTCGATACATACAATTGAGATCATATTAGACACATAAATGTTACCATCAATGGTTCTAGTACTCTAGACCATAGAGTGCATTCTTCTACGTAATTTCAAGACAAACTTCTCATATGCTTACAGGAACTCCTAACAAGAGTTTCATTTAAATAGAGAAAGTGTTTGCTTGAATCTCAAGTTATCTTAACTTGAATTCTAAGCAACCCTAGTCTTGAAAGTCTATAAATAAAGAGACTCAAGCAACTGGAAATTTCAATCTTTGAAATTTATGTGTCCTAGTTGTTTGCTAGAGTCTTCCTCTATGACCCTAGGTTTTCTCTGAGAAACATAATTAGGTTTACGACTTAAAGACTTCACTAATTATGGATTCTTGAAGCTAGGTCTGACTATCTTTACCTTGATAGTTTGTGTCTCCTGATCTTGTGTTTCTGTTGTCGAGGTTTTCGTAATCTCTTTTAGGAACGAGATAGATAGAAATCGCAAAGTTCCCTTCGTCTGAGACTTTGTAATTTCTCAAGATAGATATCTAAAATTCTTCTTTATGGATCGATTTAAGATTGTTCTTGAGAGGTGGTTAATAATCCAAGATTCTCAGCTAACTGAGTGCAAGTGTTTCAGATTTGTGAGGTTTACTCACTCTGTCTATTGCAAACTGATTTCCAAGCCTTGATCTATTTGATCTAAAGAGTAATCATATAGGCTTATCCGTTAGATGCAGATTGCCATCAAAAGTATTCACTTAGGATGAAGCAACTATTAGGTTGTAAAGGACGTCAGCTAAGGGAATCAATTGCGTAGAGCCTTGCGATGTTCAAGACATGTAAGAAGCACGACTGCAACTGAATCGCTGGGAGGGTGAATTCAGTCTCAACTATATTCTGGCGTCTGGAAGAGGTCCCTATAGCAGATTAATACAGTGTGGTGGTTAATAATCCAGTGTGGTGTTCAAATCTGGATAGTAGGTTAGTGCCTATAGCAGGTTAGTGCCTATAGCAGATTAATACAGTGTGGTTAGTGCCTATAGTAGATTAATACAGTGTGGTGTTCAAATCTGGACGAGGTCCCGAGGTTTTTTACAAGTGCAGTTTTACCCGTTAACAAATATTCTGGCGTCTTGTGTGATTTCCATTTCCGTATTATATTGTTTTACCTTTATAATATGAATAACACAAGTAACCAATTCTAATAAATAAATCAATATTAATTATGATCAATTGCGAGACTCGTTCTTGTAGAATTCGTATCTTGAAAGATAGATAACAAGTTTCTTACTTGACAGAATTCATATCCTCTTTATTTGGATACGACTATATTGATCTTGGATATTGAATTTTGATATCGTCAAAGTACTCTTCTATATGATCACGTTCGCAAGCATTATCTTGAATTTCTGATTGTGAAGAGAAATAAACTAGATATACACATTTCAAGGATCTTTATTTAGATCTACTTGCTATTGTATTAGGTTTGTCCTTAGGTTTCCGAACGAAAAAAGTTGGTGGCGCACTGGTACCCTCTCCTTTTCAGTATAAGATGTCCATTTTAGGTAGTTTTTTTTTATAGAAGACCTGCCAAAGGAAAAAGCCAATTTTTATGTGGTCAAGTTCTAGATAAAATTAATACTCATATACTTGGATTGGATTCTAGTTGATATTGTTTATTTTCCATATCCATAAGTATACAAATTTAACCCAAAGAATCCCCTCTTTGTTAATGACCCAAGATATGGTGTCTTGACCATCATCAATAGACCAATGTCCAATGATTCGAGAGATATATGGCCTCGTCGAGTGGCCTTTGGTTGAGCTATTGTCCAAACCGAGATTCCACGAGCCACCATCAGCCAACGTTTCAGTACATTTGTGATGGTCCAATAATTTCGGAAGAGATACGATAATGTTGGGATAAATTATGTTGAGTGGATACTCACCCACCCAATGATCTTCCCAAAATCTAATTTTCTCGCCCCATACTTTCTGGACGGTACATTTCTTGAAAGAAGTATGGAGAAAACTCCTTTCCACGCACCACAATTATTTCTCAGTTTTGGTTTTTTGGTTAGCATGTATTGTTATCCTGATTCTTATTCCGACATAATAGGATTCCTCCACGACGTGTTTTGTTTCTTGTTTAAACCTCCACCACCATTGTAGATGTGGAAAACCCTACAACTACATCCGAAGATAAGCATACACACTCCTAATGAAGTAAACAAATAAGAGAAGCATAAGAACACAAGATATACGTGGTTCGGTATGATTACCTACGTCCACGGGGGCAAAGGGATGATCTTATTACTTGATTTAAGGTTATTAAGGACGTCACTTCTTACAAACTCTCAAGTCTCACTCTTAAGATCTTGGTGTTCTCTCTTCCCTCACTGATTACTTGCCCTTTAGCTCTCTACATGGCTCTCTATTTATACCTACAAGTGATTATACATCCAGGTTACAATGTAAATGGCGGCATATCTTCCTTGATGTCCTTCTCGGGTAGAAGGCGATATCTTTTCCGAGATGTAGGGCTAGGCCTGATGATATCTTCTCCCGACATCCATTCATCCGATGTCGATCAGTTAGTGAGTATGGACGATGTCTCCCTTGATATTCTTAGCCGAGTCTTACTTTGACCAAATTCTTCTTATCTTCTCAACTACTTTGTCAATGTATTTATTGCTCTTGTACTTGATGGTTGTCTCTTCTGTCACCTCCGACCTTTACACGTATTTTCTGCACGGGTTCCCTTGGTGTCTCTTTTCTCGCGCCTAGGCCAGGTAGAATTATTTGGTTCTTCACGCCTTATCTGTTGTCGATGCCCCCACTACCTAGGATTGATCCACCTGGATCTGTGGATTATTTACACCTATATTTATGCCCCTTCTTTCACTCGTGTCATCGACACGGGGGGAAGAAACTGTTTCGCCTTCCACGTCCGTTGCCATGCCGTGTTTCATGCCATGTTGTTCCCCACTACACTCTTCTTTATGACATGTTTACCCTCTTCGCTTGTTAAAATTGTTGGGACTATAAATTCAAGCCTTAAACCCTTGGCTTTTCACTTTTACTTTCTCCGAAAATTTACACTCTCTCTCCTTAGTTTCTTCTTCCAACTGCTGCTCTGATATTCCTTTATCTTTTGATTCTCTGAAAGTTTCAATCATCCTTTGATCCTTCTGTTGCTTTCCCCTTGCTGCTGTTGCGATTCTTGCTGCTTGTTATCTTTTTCGATTCGAATTTTCTTCCCAACAGTTCTTCCATGGCTTCTTCGACTCCCTCCATGACAGAGAAGAGGTGTTTTAGTTATACCTTTTCTGAGGATGATGGTGTTCCCATTGATTCTTTGTGTATTGTTGACATCCCTTCACACCATGATCATCATGCCCTTAACTCTATCCTCTCTAATGGTTCTCCTTCATTTGTATGTAGGAATGACAACAAAGTTTCCAAAGACTTGACTGATGTACAGTTCATCAAGCAGTTGAAGAGTGATTTTGATCTTCATGGTTACGACATCAGACTCTTGTCGGGCCAAAGGGGCATTCTGAAGAGAAGTGATGTTGTGAATTTCCCTCACTCGGCCGAGGAGACCGTCGTCACCAAAGGTCAATTGGAGCTCGGGCTACGATTCCCTCTGTACAACCCTAGTCGTCCATTCATGTATGAGGCTCTTTCAAAGCTTCGTCCTCATCGTGCCTTAGCTCAGTGGAATGGTAATACTTTTCGTCTCATAAACGAGTGTGAGAGACGAAGTTGGGGCAGTTGCACTCCTACGGCCTGGTCAACCTATGATCCGTCCGAAGAAGGTGACTATACCCCCGCCAGTTTTGCTGCCAATTATCGGAGTGGGACTTCCACTAATGGTGACCTCGCCGGTTTTGCTGCTAGTCCACACCGTAATAAGACTATCCCTGATGGTTTCAAGAAGCTTCTCCTTAATGAGGACCCTGAGGGGAAGACGACTAACAATCATGCACGACATACCAGTGATGTGGCTTGGGACCGAGTTCCGCTTGCTATCTACGGTCCTATTCTAAATGTCCAATTTCCTCCTCCAGCCGAGTCCTACCCGTTATGGGTAGTCAATGTTGATCGAGTAAGTCGCTTCGTCTGTTTTAACTTTGTCGGCCCAGGTATCCAGATGTGCCATGTTTTGATTTATTGTTGTTTTGCAGTCTCAGTCTCAAAGTAGTCAGTTTAAAGCTTCGGTTTCTAAGAAGAAGGATAGGGGTCCTAGCACAGGAGTCGAGGGAGAGGCAGGGAAGGTAATAAATATATTGTTCTTCCTACAGTACATGTACTTGCCCCTATTTTTTGCCTTGAATGGATCTAACGAAGACTCATGTGCAGAAATCGAAAGCTGATGGGAGAGATGATGTGGAGAATGCTCTGGCGATTGAGGGTGAGGACCCCGACGAGCGGCTTCTCTTGTCTCATTTTCTGAGGAAGTTGTCTCAGAAATCTTTTGATGTTTCTTCTACCGTTGTAGGTGGTAATCCTAGTGGAGGGGAAAAAGAATCGAGGGTCGATGAATCTGCCCCAGGGGAAGTTATGCCCCAGCAGTCTGTTAGTAGAAGTGTCACTCTTGCCGATGGTGTTGTTCTCCTTGTTTCTGATGATGAGGATGATGACGATCTTTTTGAAGAGGAGGATAGTACTGGTGGTGTGGGCGAGAAAGAGGATAAGTCTGGTGGTGGTGAAGAAAATGTTTCCCCTGAGGGTGTGTTGTTGGAAAAGGTCTCTCCTGTGATTCCTGCCCCGAGATCGGGTGGGGATACCTTCTTTACTATCTCGAGTCTGATGTTCAATTCTCTCGGGGCTCTCGCTTCTCCCTCCTTTGCCTCATTGTTTGATGATCAGATGATCAGTGTTGTGTCTTTGTACTCTGCCGGTCTGAAGGGCACTTTTGATCAAATGGTGAGTTATGTTTCTTTATTCATACATTTGTATAACGTGGAGAGTTTGCTGACGTTCATAGTGTTTTCAGGTTTCCAATAAGGAGTTGTTGGAGGCTGCTCTTCGGCGAAAGGAACTAGCAGAGAAGGAGAGTCTTCGTCTTCAATTAAAGCAAGAGCAGGACCGAGAGCGGGAGTTGGAGAAACGATTGGCCGAGAACCAAGGTATTTGTTTAGAACTTAAGTAGCTATGATTGATTTCGTATATCCTTAACTTAATATTATCTTGTTAGTAGAGATGTCTAGTATAGATGCCGATGCAGCTTCTGAATATCGTTTGTTAAAGAGAAAACTGGATATTGAGCTGAGCCATGTTGAGAATCTCCGCCAAAGAATTGTTAACAAGGATGACAATTGATCGTCAAGAAACCGAACTTGAGGAGCTGATAGACATATTTTTGTGTCTAAATTGTACTCAATGTCTCTATTGTTAATGCTCGATTTTTGTACTAATTTTGATGCTTTGTGTGTTTGTAGGTGTTTTTGGAGAAATACACTTGTGTGGAAAAAGTTGCTCAAAAAGTGCTATTTGGACTCCCGGAGAAAAATACTAAAGGCACCCTCAATTTGGATAAGGGGAACCTCAGTTGGGCACCTGCTATTCGCACCCCCAGTTTGGTTATGGGGACACCGTCTTCAACATTTCAAAAATTCGTTTTGGCGGGAAAATTTTATTCTCAAATGTGTAACTTTCGATCAATTCTTGAAGGAGTTCTGGGTAGATTAAAGGGCTGAAACTTAATGGGTAGACGTGATATGTCATAACAAAGCTAGTATGAGTGTTTGTTTCAATCAAATTTGGCTGAAAAATCCGTGAGAAGAAAACAGGGCAGCACGTACACAGAAGAAGATATCCACAGGATTACAACGAGTTAGACGTGTGATGCTTGTGTTTGGAAGAACCTAAACACTATTTGGAGTGCGAAGAAGTTAAATATGGAAATATGGAAGCTTCAGAACGCGTGAAAATCAATATCAGTGATAAAAATGAAAAGAAAATATTTGTACCCTGCATGGAGAATAATGAAGAATATTTTGCAATCAAGACGAGATATTTTGTTGTTAATATGTATAAATAGGCTGCTGGGATGTTGTAGAAAGGGTGTCGAGAGTTTGGGGGGCTGAGGAGAGCCAGAGAAGAAGAAATTCGAGTTTTCCCAAACTCGATTTCTGCTGCTGCTACTTTTGAAGAACACGAAGAACGGACCTGCAGAGACAGTCGTTTTTCAACAGTGTCAGCGACACAGAGGCGAGGGTCGCAGCACAGTGTTTACAGCACTTTCTGTATGTCGTTTTCTGTAACAGCTGGTTTGTAACACTTATAACTGTTACAAACCCGGTTTTATTGTATTTCTCATATTCTCATCATTTGTAAACCATTTTTGAGCATCAATGAAATTCTTTGAGAGGTTTTCCAACATGATGAGCGGCTAGTTCTCTCACAACCAAGGCAATGAGGAATCTATTTACGCATGAATAATTGGTAATTATTTATTCTCTCTAAATTTATAATTTATAATTCATTCAATCACTGCTTTTGCAGAGTTTTTAATTGTTTGCAAAAAATTTCTTCATTAGTTGTGATTCAATTAGATAGGTTATGCTTTGTTTAGATAATCTATGCTTAGGGATACAATTAATTTTTGAGAATTTTCCAGATTATTTGTGAATTAAGAAATAAGAGTCTTAAAAGATAATTAGCGTTTTGGATTGTTTACCATAATTTATTCATGTGTAATAGTGAAATCAGTGTCTTGGTTGTTTTCTAATATCTTGAAGTCAATTTTGTAATAAGTTTTGTTTGTTTTTAAATTTTTATTAAGTCTAAAATTCATTTCCTTCACAAGTCTTAAAACAACCCTTTTATCACTATCTACAACAACTTTGAAAATACATCAAATTTTTGGCGCCGCCGACGCGTACTTGTCTTTAGGCTAGAGTTTTTAGATTTTTTTTTTAGGTTCTTATTTGTTTTTATTTTATTTGTTCTTCTTTACGTTTTTGGGTTTTGGTCTTTTCCTTACAGATTTTGGAATTGGGAGCGAAAGAAAATTTTGCCAAAGCTTTGGTGAATACTTAAAGACTTGGAGTAAAAGACAAAGCGAAAGGAGCGAAAGAAGAATTTTTTTTTTGTTTTTATTAAAAAAAGAGATAAAAAAAGAGAGACATTTTATTATTTTTTATTATTTTTTAGACTTTCCTTTTCTTTTGGACTTTGGACTTGGACATTTGGACATTCTTTTATTTTTAAACCCTACGGAAGGGTAGTAGTAAATATTAAACTGTTTGCAGAGAAGGACGGTGATTACGATATCACCTCGGCCCCTCGGGTTCGTACACGACATTGGAGTTGTGGCCCGAGTCGACTTCAGCGGTTCATCCATCGTCTGGAACGGGAGGTAAGTTTGTCGAAACACTCGTGAATCCCCTGTCAGCGAGTTACTGTATTCCTTCGTTTGCATATATGCTGAGGACTTTAAAACGACTGCTTTAATTTCCTAGTAAAGGGAAAGGACTGGCCATACAAGATAAGGGTTCGGATTTCATCACCGTTCTCTTCTTGCTCGCCTTAGGAAAACAAAACCAAACGCGAAACTAAAACCTAAAATTTGGAATAGAACGAGACCTATAGGGTAACGAGCTTAATAGGAAAGTCGTTCAAAAAATATTGGTTACTCTTTTGAGCATACTTCGAAGTTCATGATGGTTTCTGTGAGTTGAATGTGTGACTGCGCCGCCTTGGAATGCGGTGAGGCCTTGGGTATCAAAGATCTACGCAGCTTCCCTCGCCTCTATTCAACTTACTTTGACTCAGATTGATTCCAGAGGGGTTTGCTCAAATTGTAACGGATTCACATTCGAAGGATTAGAAGCTGGTCTAGAAACAATCTAAGTGGAGCCATCATGTTTTTTGTTTGCTATAAATCAGTAGGTTTGCTGTGGTGGAGTCAGCCTTGTTTGTGTTTGCATAGAACTTCCCTTCCTTTTAGGAATTTTCTTTTTCTTTTGTTTTTCTAGTGTATGCCCGAGGTTATCAGAGAGCGGGCTTGGAAAAGAAACACTCGAGGTCGTTTGATTAGTGATAAACCTAGTAGTTCTTCTTGTGAAGGCGGGGAGCTCGAAGACTCTTCTTTTGAGAGCCCCGTTTTTGGAAACTTCAGTTTTGAAAATCTGTCTCTGCATGAGGAAGGTACCCCTAGTACTTCAGCTGTGCCAGCGATGGCAACTTTGAAAGATTACATGTTCCCAACTAGGACCAACCGAGCTTCGTGCATTAAATTTCCAGCCAGTACGGCTAATTTCGAGGTAAAACCTAGTATTCTTCAGATGATCCCTATGTTCTTAGGAAAATATGATGAGAACCCTTATTTTCATATTAGGGACTTTGAGGAAATCTGTGGGACAGTTAGAATAAAAGACCTCACTGATGAAGTTTTGAAACTTAAGATGTTTCCCTTTTCCTTGAGAGATAAAGCCAAGACCTGGCTGAACAACCTACCACCTGAGTCCATTGAAACATGGCAGGAACTTGTTGCTGCTTTCTATATGAAATTCTACCCTAAGCATAAAATTGCAGCTGTTAGGCAAATAATTAGTGCTAGTGTGCAACAAGAGGGAGAGTCTCTTTATAGGTTTTTAGAGAGATTCAATGATCTCCTATCCCAGTGTCTTCACCATGGATTTGATAAGATGAAACTTGTTGAGATTATTTATAATGGTTTAGACTATTCGACCAAAGCCATGGTCGAGTCTATGTGCGCTGGTGAGTTCACCAGTAAAAATGTTGATGATGTTTTTACCATCTTAGGAGCTATGGGAGTCTTGGTTTGAACCCCCTAAAAGACTCTTGGTCAATAGAAGTAGCACCAATGTGGTAGATACAAGCTTCGAGTCAGATGATAAGTTTGCTGCTTTGTCTAGAAGGTTAGAATCTTTGGAATTGAATCAGCCTAATTATAGGTCTCTTGTTGAACCTGATGATAGGATTAGAGCCGCTCAAGTCTCTAGTTGTGGAGTAGATCCCAATAACTCGTTTTGGGAAGGTCATGTTAGTGAAGAACAAACCCATGTTGTCTATAACAACGCTAGGTTTGAGAACCGTCATAAGTTTGACCCATACTCAGAAACCTACAACCCTGGTTGGAGAAACCATCCTAATTTTTCTTGGTCTAAGGGCCAGAATCAAGCTCAGTCTAGTAATTCTCAGCCTCCCATGGGTTTTGGTTATGCTAAGAACTCTTCAGGTCAACCCCAGTTTCAGAACCCTTCGGATAAAAAGATCACAAGTTTAGAAGACACTCTAGCCTCGTTTATTAAAAAATCTGATAAGATCAACCTAATGGTTGCTCAAGGGATAGAAGAAAGCAAAAATATAGGTTATACTAACTCCCAAGCTATTTTTGAGTTAAAAACCAGGTTAGTCAGATAAATGAATCTTTGAGGCAAAAAGGTAAGTTTCCTAGTCAAACTCAACCCAATCCTAAAGCAGAGAAATCGTACAATTATGTGAACTCTATTACAACCCTTAGGAGTGGAAAGAAAGTTGACAATAAGGTTGCCATGCCTGATAGTGAACATGTTGTAGTTCACCCTTATGAACCAGAAAATGAGGAGACTGATAGAGTCTCTAAAGAGACCAATGAGGGTCCTGCTGAGCCCGACTTTGTTCCCAGAGCCCCGTTCCCCCAGCTGCTAGTTCCAACTAAGAGGGAGTCCAACTTTAATGATATATTGGAGGTTTTTAAGCAGGTTAATATCAACCTCCCATTGTTAGATGCGATTAAGCAGATTCCCGCTTATGCAAAGTTTCTTAAGGACTTGTGTACACGAAAGCGTAAGCTTAATGTCCAAAAGAAAGCCTTCCTAGCTAGTCATGTGAGTTCCATTATTCAGAATACCACTACTCCTAAGTATAAAGACCCGGGGTCCCCTACTATTTCTTACACAATAGGTAAATACCGTGTTGAGAAAGATTTGCTTGACTTAGGAGCAAGTGTGAATTTACTTCCATACCATGTGTACCTCAAGCTAGGACTTGGTGATATGAAACCTACCCAGATGACACTTCAGTTAGCTGATAGGTCCGTTAAAATTCCTCGTGGTATGATCGAGGATGTCCTTATTGAGGTCGACAAGTTTATTTATCCAGTGGATTTTGTTATCCTAGATACCCAACCTGTCCCTGACCCAGAGAACCAGATACCAGTGACTTTAGGTCGCCCATTTTTAGCAACATCCAATGCGATCATTAATTGTCGAACTGGTATTATGAATTTGTCTTTTGGTAATATGACTATTGATCTGAACGTCTTTCATATTAGTAAGCTACCCTCTGAACTAGATGACTCGAGCATAGAAGAGGTAAACATGATAGGAACATTAGTCGAGGAGTCATTACCAAACACTTTGTTAGAAGATCCGTTAGAGAAATGCCTAGCTCACTTTTGGATTGATTTCGATGATGATAATGTGATTAATGAGGTGAATGCTTTGTTAGATTCAACCCCTTTGTTAGACACTAGTAACAGATGGAAACCTAAGTTCGAACCACTACCAGTTTCTAAGTCTACCCTAGTTCCTTCGTTAGAAGAGCCTCCTAAGTTGGACATAAAACCATTGCAGATACCCTGAAGTATGTGTTTTTAAGCCCGTATGAAACTTTACCTGCGATTGTTGCTTCCGACTTGGATAGTGATCAGGAAAGTAGGCTAGTGACCGTCCTTCAAAACAACAAGGAAGCTTTAGGGTGGACCATAGCAGACATTAAGGGTATAAGTCCTACTGTTTGTATGCATCAGATCTATTTAGAGGAAGATACCAAACCTTCTAGAGAGATGCAACGAAGACTAAACCCTAATATGAAAGAAGTAGTTCGAACCGACGTTCTTAAGCTGTTAGATGCAGGCATTATCTACCCCATTTCAGACAGTAAGTGGGTCAACCCCGTTCAGGTTGTTCCCAAGAAATCCGGTATTACTGTAGTCCAGAATGATAACAATGAGTTAATCCCGACCCGAGTGACCACGTGTTGGCATGTTTGTATTGACTATAGGAAATTGAACAAGGTCACTAGGAAGGACCACTTTCCCCTTCCCTTTATCGACCAAATGCTAGAGAGATTAGCTGGACATAGTCATTACTGTTTTCTAGATGGCTACTCAGGCTACAATCAGATCGTTATTTCCCCAGAAGACCAAGAAAAAACTACTTTTACCTGTCCCTTTGGTACCTTTGCGTATAGACGCATGCCTTTCGGGATATGTAACGCCCCTGCGACTTTTCAGCGTTGCATGATGAGCATATTTTCCGATATGGTAGAAAAGTTTTTAGAGGTCTTTATGGATGATTTTTCAGTGTTTGGTTCGTCTTTCGATGAGTGCTTGCATCATTTGTCATTAGTGTTGACTAGGTGTAAGGAAAAGAATCTAGTGCTTAATTGGGAGAAATGTCATTTCATGGTTCGATCAGGAACTGTCTTAGGGCATATCGTATCTTCTAAGGGTATAGAGTTAGATAAAGCCAAAGTTGACCTTATCAAGACTTTACAGGTCCCAAAAACCGTAAGAGATATTAGGTCATTCTTAGGGCATGCAGGTTTTTATCATCGATTCATTAAGGATTTTAGCTTTATTTCTAGACCTCTTTGAAACTTGATTGCAAAAGATGTTAAGTTTGTCTTTGATGATGCTTGTTTAGAGGCTTTTGAGAAGCTTAAGACTTTACTCACTACCGCCCCCATAGTCCAGGCACCCAACTGGAACTTACCCTTTGAGATCATGTGTGATGCTTCAGATTATGCTATTAGTGTTGTGCTAGGTCAGCGAGAAAACAAATTACTTCATGTGATTTACTATGATAGAAAAAATCTGAATGATGCCCAGTTGAACTATACCACTACCGAGAAGGAACTGTTAGCCATTGTGTTTTCCTTAGACAAGTTTAGACCCTATCTCTTAGATTCTAATATCGTCATATATACTGATCATGCTTCTTTGAAATATCTTTTGTCTAAGAAGGATACGAAACCTAGATTGATTAGGTGGATACTTTTGTTGAAAGAGTTTTCTCCAGACATTAGAGACAAAACGGGTGCCGAAAATGTAGTAGCAGACCACTTGTCTAGGCTAGTTGTTGATTCCCATGATGAATCCCTTCCTATAAGGGATAGCTTTCCTGATGAACAACTGTTCTTTGTTACCCAAGCACCTTGGTATGCGAATATAGTGAATTATCTTGTTACTGGTCGAATGCCCCAACATCGGGGTAAACAAGATCGTTCTAGGTTTTTAGCCGAGGTTAAGCACTTCTTTTGGGATGATCCTTATTTGTTTAAGTATTGTCCAGACCAGATTATTAGGAGATGTATACCTGAGAGTGACCAGTCCAGTATTATTTCCTTTTGTCATGATCATGCTTCTGGAGGTCACTTTAGTGCTAAGAAGACTGCTGCTAAGATATTGCAGTGTGGATTCTACTGGCCTTCGTTGTTTAAAGACTCCCATAGTTACTGTGTTACTTGTGAGCGTTGCCAGAAATTAGGAACCATTTCCCGTAGGAACATGATTCCCTTGAACCCTATTTTAGTTGTTGAAGTCTTTGATGTATGGGGAATTGACTTTATGGGTTCGTTTCCTAATTCTTTTGGTAACCTATACATCCTTGTTTCCGAAGACTATGTCTCTAAGTGGATTGAGGCGGTTGCGTGTAAAACCAATGACCATATGGTTGTGATTGAGTTCTTGAAAAATAATATACTTACACGTTTTGGTACACCGCGAGCTATAATTAGTGATGGAGGGTCGCACTTTTGTAATGGACCTTTTAGGCTTCTGATGAAGAAATATGGTATTACACATAAGGTAGCTACCCTGTATCATCCGCAGACTAGTGGTCAGGTAGAGGTTTCCAATAGGGAAATAAAACTTATATTAGAGAAAATAGTTAATCCTAATCGGAAAGACTGGTCGTCTAGGCTTACTGATGCCTTATGGGCTTACCGTACTTCGTTTAAGACCCCCATTGGAATGTCTCCTTATCGTCTTGTGTATGGCAAGGCATGTCATTTACCTGTTGAGTTAGAACATAGAGCTTATTGGGCTGTTAAGCAACTAAATTTTTCACTTGACAAGGCAGGAGCCCATAGGAAACTCCAGCTCAATGAGTTGGACGAGATTCGTATAGATGCTTACGATAGTGCGAAGGAGTATAAGAACAAAATGAAACTTGTGCATGATAGAAATATTTTACGGAAGTCATTTTCTCCAGGTCAAAAAGTTCTTCTGTATGATACCCGTTTACATCTTTTCCCTGGGAAGTTATGTTCTTGGTGGAGGGTCCTTTTATTGTTCGCACTGTCTTTCCTCATGGAGCTGTTGAAATTGAGATACCGGATGGTAGTAGTTCTTCGAAGGTTAACGGTCAGAGATTGAAACCCTTTTTAGAGCCCTTTCCTACAGGTGATGTTGAGGAGGTCCCTCTGGAGAACCCTGTTTACCCTTGATTAACCATCGAAGAAGTTGTATGTTGTATATTAGTTTTTGATTTTATTCACCCAGGTACTATCTTTCCAACTTCTCCTCGTGTTATTTTACTTTTCGTATTGATCTTTTATTAGAAACATTGAGGACAATGTTAGATTTAAGTTTGGGGGCGGGGAAGAACTTTTTAGTTGCACTTTTGAAACTTCTAGCGTCACATGGTATCCGGTTAGCTAAGTTTACATACTGTTTCTCACCGAAAAGATAGAAATTGGAATGTTAGGGATAACAACCTATTGAGACATTAGAAAAAAAGACATTTAGATCATTGAAATTCAGGAGAGAACTTGTTCCTTTTAGAGGGTAACCGTGATGGACCTAACCATCCATGATGGAAAGGCGAGTAGGTCAGGAGGAAATGCCAGAAAGACAAAGCAACCTCACAATGTAGTCTTAGTTACTGGATTGAGACTCTCTCTCAGTAGAAACTTATCATCATCAACAAGTGGAGCGACATCAAAATCTATGAAGAAAGTTGAAGACGTTTTAGGTTTAGAAGCAACAATAGAAAAGAATAATTCAAAAATCAAAGTTGAAGTTATAAGAGCAAATGATATAAGTTGTTAGAATCCATGATACCAAGACATCACAAGTTGTGAAGATCCAAGTTTTGAAAGTCCTTCTCTCATGGACATGTAAATTGTTGTCTTGTAATTTTTGTTTCCAAAAAAAAAAAAAATGAAAAAAATGAAAATTCATCGTTAAGTTTTGTTCAATAAGGCCAAAGGAAAGTAGAAATTTATAAGTCAAGCAAGAAATAAAAGAGAAGAGTTAATTGTCAAGGTTGTATGAGGTTCGATAGTTTATCATCAACAGTTGAAGACCGAAGAAGACGTTGTTTCTACTGAGCACTATGAGAGAGTCGAAAAAAAAGATACGTTTGGTTGCTTTGTTAGTCCGCTTTCAATCTGGAACAAGATCTTTCTAGCACTGTTTTAACTCATCACACGTAATTAGTCCAGCTGTGTAGCAGATGTCCCTCTCATCTTTATCTCTCTCCTAATTTTATCCAGCTGTAAAGCAGCGGACGCATCTTACAATGTTTATCTAGCTGTGTAGAGGATATCTCTTTATCTAGTAGTGTTGCGGATGTGTCTCCCCTTTTCTTCAGTCAGCTTTAGAGCTGAAACATTTAATTTCTCTGGCATTCTAGTTACTTGGAGATAGGTTTAGAATATGTATGTCCTCATAGCTCTTTGGATACTTGTGACCAATTAGAAGTAATGGTTTTGTGGGTACACCTCTGGTAAACCCTCCCGAGATTAACTCGATTTTATTTTTTATTAGTTTTGCTCGAGGACTAGCAAATAATAAGTTTGGGGGCATTTGATAGACACATTTTTGTGTTTAAATTGTACTCAATGTCTCTATTGTTAGTGCTCGATTTTTGTACTAATTTTGATGCTTTGTGTGTTTGTAGGTGTTTTTGGAGAAATACACTTGTGTGGAAAAAGTTGCTCAAAAAGTGCTATTTGGACTCCCGGAGAAAAGTACTAAAGGCACCCTCAATTTGGATAAGGGGCAACTCAGTTGGGCACCTGCTATTCGCACCCTCAGTTTGGGTAGGGGGACACCATCTTCAACATTTCAAAAATTCGTTTTGGCGGGAAAATTTTATTCTCAACTGTGTAACTTTCGGTCGATTCTTGAAGGAGTTCTGGGTAGACTAAAGGGCTGAAACTTAATGGGTAGACGTGATATGTCATAACAAAGCTGGTATGAGTGTTTGTTTTGATCAAATTTGGCTGAAAAATCCTTGAGAAGAAAACAGGGCAGCACGTACACGGAAGAAGATATCCACGGGATTACAGCGAGTTAGACGTGTGATTCTCGTGTTTGGAAGAATCTAACCACTATTTGGAGTGTGAAGAAGTTAAATATGGCAATATGGAAGCTTCAGAACGCGTGAAAATCAATAACAGTGATAAAAATGAAAAGAAAATATTTGTACCGTGCATGGAGAATAATTAAGAATATTTTGCAATCAAGACGAGATATTTTGTTGTTAATATGTATAAATAGGTTGCTGGGATGTTGTAGAAAGGGTGTCGAGAGTTTGGGGGGGCTGAGGAGAGCCAGAGAAGAAGAAATTCGAGTTTTCCCAAACTCGGTTTCTGCTGCTGCTACTGTTGAAGAACACGAAGAACGGACCTGCAGAGACAGTCGTTTTTCAACAGTGTCAGCGACACAGAGGCGAGGGTCGCAGCACAGTGTTTACAGCACTTTCTGTATGTCGTTTTCTGTAACAGCTGGTTTGTAACACTTATAACTGTTACAAACCCGGTTTTATTGTATTTCTCATATTCTCATCATTTGTAAACCATTTTTGAGCATCAATGAAATTCTTTGAGAGGTTTTCCAACATGATGAGCGGCTAGTTCTCTCACAACCAAGGCAATGAGGAAGCTATTTACGCATGAATAATTGGTAATTATTTATTCTTTCTAAACTTATAATTTATAATTCACTCAATCACTGCTTTTGCAGAGTTTTTAATTGTTTGCAAAAAATTTCTTCATTAGTTGTGATTCAATTAGATAGGTTATGCTTTGTTTAGATAATCTATGCTTAGGGATACAATTAATTTTTGAGAATTTTCCAGATTATTTGTGAATTAAGAAATAAGAGTCTTAAAAGATAATTAGCGTTTTGGATTGTTTACCATAATTTATTCATGTGTAATGGTGAAATCAGTGTCTTGGTTGTTTTCTAATATCTTGAAGTCAATTTTGTAATAAGTTTTGTTTGTTTTTAAATTTTTATTAAGTCTAAAATTCATTGCCTTCACAAGTCTTAAAACAACCTTTTTATCACTATCTACAACAACTTTGAAAATACATCAGGAGCTCCGAGACAAACCATACCGCTATGAGACCTTTGAATATGTGCCTGAGGAGTTAGATAATATGCGAGCGAGTCTTTCCTGTTCTCAAGGTGTTGCCGCCGATAGGGATCTGTTGGTGGATAATTTGGAGGGCCTGTGTGAATGTTTAAGGCGTCAAAGGATTTACATGTGATCGCCAGCGCATTTTAGAAGAAAAATGATGTTGCTGATAGGTCCAATCAGGAATTACAAGGGAGGATTCAAACTTTGGGCCAAGTATCCGAAGAGTTAGAATGGGTTCGGGCTCAGTTGTTGGGTCTGCAGACGGCACATGATCGACAGAAGGCCGATTGGAGTGAGCATAAGAAATATTTCCCCACAAACGAGTTTAATGAACAACGTTATCATGAGTTAACTTCCAAGATTTTATCTCTTGAGTGTAGTCTACTTAAGTCCGAGGAAACCATTAAAGTAGTTTTTCCCTTGCTTGAAGGTGTTGTAGCCCTCATGGTGTTGTGCTTGCTCATGTTTTAATGTTATGATGTTGGTGTCCCTGTTACTAATCATCTTTTCTTATTTGCAGTTGAACAAGGAAAAGTGAAGTCATTGGAGGAGGAAGCTGCTCGGCTAAAGGCGAGGGAGACCCAGCTACTCGGGCAGGTAGCCATTGCCGAGGCTGCATCGCTTCAATTGACTCGGGATCTTGCGGCCGAGAAAGAGAAGTTCACCACCGATTTTATCGCCAAGGTTAAAGATGGTGTGAAGGAGGTCATGGATAAGAAGCGAGCCGCTGCTGATGCTAAGAAGGCTGGTTCGGGATCAGTTCCACCAAAAGCCTGAGTAGATCTTTTGTAGTGCTGCGCCAGTATTATGCTCCTTATGTCGGGATGTAAATCGTTTGAACATCCTTATTTTTTCTAACATCTTATTTCAAGGGGTGTTGCGTCGCCAACCGGTTTGTTTGATTAGTTTCTGACATTTTTATGCTTGTTGATACGATTACCTTTCGTTGTTTTGTTATGATATGTCGACGTTTTCCTGCATGACAATGGTTTCAACTAGTTAGTATAAAGTTCATTTCTGTCGAACACAACTCAACAGGGAGGGTCATCGGGCCCAATGCCATGTCCCGATTGAGGTATCTCATCACCGTCATTTTGATCTAGCGGTAGGGTATTCGGTCATTCCTAGGTTTTATTGGCTCGATATGCCAAGAAGTTATCAATTAACTAGCTTGGGCAAGTGATTTCGGCCACTTGCGATGGGAGCAATGTTGTATGCTCGACTATCGGGTACTCGAGCCCCGAAAATCGGCCACTGGTTTCCAACCACCAGGGACCTTAGCCTACCTCGGCACTTGCACACTTCCACTTCCCCGAGTTCGAATATCCCGTCGAGTGTAAGACACCTCGGCACTTGCACACTGCCGTCGCCCCGAGTACGAATGTCCATTCGAGTGTAAGTCACCTCGGCACTTGCACACTGCCGTCGCCCCGAGTACGAATGACCATTAGACGCAATTGTCACATTCCCCACCCCATGTGGATTTTTAAGGAAATAAATGACAAAATATCATACTTGATTATGCACCCTTCATGGGTGATATAGCTTCAGATGTTGAGTGTTCCAAGGTCTCATCTCGGGTGTTCCGTCTGGTTTCAATATCTTATACGCCCCTTTGCCGACTTTTTCCACTATAGTGTAGGGTCCGCCCCATCTTGTCGCCAGTTTCCCATCCTTCTTGTCACTTTTGTAACTGGGTAGCTCCTTCAATACCAATTGTCCAGGTTGAAACTCTCTCGGTCAAACTCGTTTGTTGTACTCGTGTTGTAATCTCCTTTGGTAGTTCTCCATTTTTTGCAGGGCCATTTCTCTAGTTTCTTCTAAATTATCGAGCTTAGCCAAAATGAGGTCTTCCGAGATGTTCCTACTCCACGCCTCGGTCCTTGTAGTGGGTATCATTGCCTCAGTTGGCAGGATGGCTTCAGTCCCATATGTTAGCATGAAAGGTGATAAGCCGGTTGCATCTCTGCGGGTGGTTCTATATGCCCATAGGACATTGTAGAGCTCCTCACACCACTCGCCATATTCTCCATCCAACTTTTTCTTTAGGTTGTTGGCTATGGTTTTGTTTGTAATCTCAGCCTGCCCATTACTTTGTGGGTAAATAGGCGTAGCCTTGCTTTTACGGATGTTGTAGGTGTTAAATAACATGTTAATTTTCTTTCCTTGGAGTTGTAGTCCATTGTCCGAGACACTTGCCGCCGGCACGCCAAAACGACAGATAATGTGCTCCCAGATGAAGTGAAAGACGTATTTATCTCGAATGTGCCTTAGTGGTGCCGCTTCTACCCATTTGGTGAAGTAGTCAGTAGCCACGATCAAGTATTTTCTTTGCCCCGACCCGACGTGTAAGGGCACCACGATATCGATCCCCCACTTGGCAAAGGGTTAGGGGCTGATTATTGAGTTCAAAGTTACTGCAGGTGCATGTATCTTTTTTCCAAATTTTTGGCATTCATCGCAGATTAATGCCATGTGTTTTCCGTCGTCATTCATGTATGGCCAGAAATATCCCATGGTCTTAGCTCGGGCTGCCAGTCTTCGACCCGAGCTGTGATTGCCCGCAGCCCTATAATGCAATTCATTCAAGATTGAGTGTCCTTCTTCTTTGCTTAGGCACCTCAATAGTGGTCCTAGGTAGGATTTCCTATACAGAATTCTGTCTCGTAATTCGTATGTCGCCGCTTTGCTTTAAATTTTATTGATCTCGGGTCGTCCCTTGGGCAATTCTCCCGTCTCCAAATATTGGTGAATGGGTTTGCGCCAATCTCCGTTCTCGTATTTATCAGCTGTAGTTACCGCTACATATGTTTTTGTGTCTATTGGCTCAGGGACAGATGGCATCATGATTCTCATGACTCTGATGCCTTCAATGCTTGAGTCTGTTAGCATGGAGGTGATATACGCCATTGCATCTGAATTTCGATTGTCTTTCCTACAAATATGTCGGAATTTGATGTTTGGTATCTGGTCGATATAGAATTGAGCGAGCTCCCAATACTTCTGCAATACTGGATCATGTATAGCATACTGCCCAGTGATCTTCCTAATGACTAGATGGGAGTCGCTTGTCAGTCTCACGTCGTGGATCCCCATTTCCATTATCATTCTTAAGCCATGTATCACAGCCTCGTACTCGGTGACATTACTTGTTGACTTAAACTCTAGCCTGAAAGAATGGACCATCTTCTTCCCCTTTGGGGTGCTGAAGACTAGTCCTCGGCCTGACCCATCTTTGTTGGACGACCCATCGACGAAGACTTCCCATCGCGTCGGCTGCAAGTTTCAAGGAGGTCGGAGGAGTCTTCTCGGTCTTCTTCCATGCCCGGGATATCTTCAACTCCTTCCTCATCGTCTAAAGGGAAATATGCCAGGAAGTCGTCCACTGCTTGTGCCTTTACTGTTGTTCTCATCTCATAGAAGATATCGAACTGCTTGATTTGAACACTCCATTTAGAAATCCGTCCTGATCTCGCTGCATTGTCGAGCACTGACTTTATGGAAGACTTCGTAAGCACTCGAATTCTGTGGGTCTGGAAGTATGTTCGAAGTTTTTGTGTTGCAAATACCAAGGCTAGTATTAACTGCTCAATTCTAGTGTAATTTTTCTCTGCCGGGTTCATGATCTTGCTTATGAAGTACACAGGCTTCTCCTCGGTCCCCAAACTCCTGACTAAAAATGCGCTTATGGCATAACTTGTTTCCCCGAGATATAGGGTGAGCACTTCATCGGGATCGGGTCTTTGCAAAACTGGTAGGCTTGTGAGATACTGCTTAATCTTTTGGAAGGCATCCTCACATTCCTCGATCCATTTGAATTTTTCTCCTTTCTTTAACGTCCCGAAGAAATCTTTACATTTATCTAAGGATCGTGCGATGAATCGCCCTAGTGTCGCCAAGTTTCCGTTTAGCCGTTGTACATCTTTGATCGTCACCGGGGACGGCATTTCCAACACAACCCTAATCTTCTCTGGATCGGCTAAAATACCTTTATCAGTGATTATGTATCCCAGAAACTTACTCGAGGTAAATGATTATATATTTTTTTGTGGGTTGTAGTAATGAAGGTTCGAACTCTAAGACTTGTGAAGGTGAAGGATTTTTAGATTTATAAAAATTATATACAAAAATATTAACAAATTGGTAGAGAGGTACTGGGACTAATGATTCGGCCAATCTTCATAACATAGGGCTCAATGATTTATTCTCAACAATAATCGCTCAAAACATATATGGACTCTTATTTTGCCAAAGTAGATTCTCAAAACATTGATTGTAAATGTTAAGCATGGAACATCAAATCACCTAAGCTAAGCATGACCCATCTAATCAAATAACACCCAATTTAATCAAATCATATTTCAATTAATTTTTAATGCAAAAGTCTTAAAAATAATTAATAAAATTACCCATGTATGAAGCTCGGCCTCCTCCGTCATCCCAGTGTTGGGGTTTAACTCATCATGGTAAAAATGCTCTCAAAATAATTTATTATGGCTCAAAAATGGTTTACAAATGATGAAAATATGAGAAATACAATAAAACCAGAGAACTACGACCCTCAGTGATAAAATAAGACTGCTGAAGCTCTGTCGCAAACGCTGTGGAAAATAAGACTGCTTGCTTATGACCCACAGGTGTTAGTCGTTACTACTGTAGAAAAACGACTGTTATTGCAGGTCCGTTCTTCGTGTTCTTCATGTTCATCATCAGCAACAGCAGTAGAAACCGAGTTTGGGAAAACTCGAATTTCTTCTTCTCTGGCTCTCCTCAGCCCCCCCAGACTCTCGACGCCGCTTCTACATCACCCTAAGAGACTATTTATACCCATATCACGCATTGAATCTCGTCATAACTCCAAATAATCTTCATTGAACACAAATATTTTCCACGGGCAATAATTTCTATATTTTCTTTCTGCACGCGTTTCTGAGATGTTTCGATCATTCCAATATCTTCTAAATATGTATATGAATCCTAAGAATTATTTTTCTTGCCTTTAGTCTCCTTTAATTTCCATAAATCAACTTGAA
Organism: Papaver somniferum; assembly: GCF_003573695.1. NCBI lineage: Eukaryota > Viridiplantae > Streptophyta > Magnoliopsida > Ranunculales > Papaveraceae > Papaver > Papaver somniferum. The sequence continues at coordinate 5,797,870 of NW_020621936.1, read as the reverse complement.
ACCCTATTTTCCTTTTTTAACTGTTGTGAAAAATATCCGGCGATTGGGCCCAACTTAGGCCATTCCAACACTCAAAATATATTCATATACCCATAAGGAGTCTATCCCTTGAATTTCAGCTCTTTAGTCTACTCATAACCCTTTCAAATCATGCCCGTAAAATCTGCCAGTGTATGAACTAATTTTCCCGCCAAAAATATTTTCAAATTCTGGGAAGAAAGTGACCTCCCCCTAATCCATTCCTGGGGTCCCTTTAGCAATTGGTGCGGAAATAGTAATTTTTGGGGCTGAAACAGTAATTTTTCTGGGGTTCCTCCGGGACATTTCTGGGGTTCTTCCGGTGCATTTCTGGAGTGTCTTTAGTACTTTATCCTAGGGTGTAAAACACCACTTTTTGAGCCAATTTTTGCCGCAAGAGATTATTTCTCTAAAAATACCTATAAAGACATAAAATAACAAAATAAATAGAAAATCGGGTACTAACAATACATACAATTGAGACATATTAGACACATAAATGTGTCTATCAGTAAGCCAAAAGGTGCATTTGGCCGGGTTTACTCGCATCTTATATTTTCTCATGGTTCGAAATATTTCCCTAAGATCATCAATATGATTGTTTTCCACCTTGCTTTTGACTAACATATCGTTCACATAGACTTCGATGGTGTCGTGTATTTTGTCCTAAACATGTCCCCACCAACCTTTGATAAGTGGAGCCGGCGTTCCTCAATCCAAACGGCATTTTGGTGTAGCAATATATCCCTCTAGGTGTGAAGAAAGACGTATGTTCTTGATCCTCGGGAGATAGGGGAATTTGATTATATCTCGAATACTCATCCATCAGTGTTATCGCCTTGTACCCACTATGGACTCTACCAATTGATCGATGTTGGGGAGGGGAAAACTATCCTTTGGGTATGCCTTATTCAAGTCGCTGAAGTCCATACATATTCTGACCCCTCCATTCCTTTTAGGGACTATCACCATATTAGATATCCACTGGGGGTATTGAGCCTTCCGAATGATCCTCGCTATCCGTAGCTTTTTTAACTCGGCCTCTACCGCTGCCTGCAACTCGGGTGCAATCCTCCGCATTTTTTATCGGATCGGTTTGAATTTAGGATCTATTCTTAAGGGGTGTGAGCATACTTCTGGATCGATTCCCTCCATATCATGCATCTGCTAGGCGAACACATTCAGGTGTTCCTTTAAGAAGGTTATTAGTTGTTCTGTTTGTTCTTCTGATAGTAAGGTTCCAATTTTTGCTATCTTAGGTTCCTTCCCGGTTCCTAAGTTGATTTGTCGGGTAGCCTCTAAGGCCGAGAAACTAGGATTTGATTCCCCGACCGACGTCGCCTCCTTTTATTGCTACAAGATTTCTTGCTCGCCTGTTTCATAGGTCGCAATGGCTTGTGAGAGTACCTTCTCTAACTCTTCCGCTGCTTTAGCCTCCTTAGCTTTGTTTTTTTCTCGGCGATGTCTTGACCTCCTTTCCTCATTTTGTTGAATATCCAGCTGCATGCATTGTCTTGTAGTCTGTAGATCACCTAATACCTCCACAACCCCTCGGTAAGATGGGAACCTTAATTTCTGATGGTATGCCGATGCCACACCTTTGATACCCGCGATCCAAGGTTTACCTAGGATAGCCTCATAGGGTGATACGACATCCACTGCACAAAAGGTGGTAAGTGTGTCCAAGTATCCCTGTCCGTACGATACTCTGAGAGTGACCTCCCCCTTTGGCACGGTCACTGTACCGTTGAAGCCGTAGATCCGATAAGTTGAAGGGATCAAAACGTCATCTGATAAATTCATCCTCTTGAACGTGTCGTAAAATAGGACCTCGACCGAGCTCCCGCTGTCCATCAGTATCCTTTTCACCCCCCACTCCTGGATGATTAAGGTAACTACTAAGGGATCTCCATGTGCTTGGCCATTCGATGGGACGTCCTTGGATGAGAAGGTGATCGGCTGCATCATCCAGGGTTCCATAGGCAAAGTTTTAGCTACGCTAAGGATCTCTTTTCCTGCCCGATCTCTCTTGCAGATTCTAGAAGTGATACTTCCCCCTAAGTCGAGTCTTTGGGTCGCCGAGTGTGAAATGGTGTTGCAGGTGAACTGAGTTCCTCGGTCGATCCTCACTTTATGCACGGGAGCATCAGGCTGTTGGGTCGATATCGGCGTTGTCTTAACAAAATGTCGTAAGTAGCCATCTCAGATCAAATGTTGAACAATGTCTTTTACCTCTCGGCAGTTATTAGTCGAGTGGCCTCGGTACTGGTGGTAATGACAAAACTCGAGATGGTTTCTTGTATCGTCAAACTGGATTCCCCTTGTCTTTGGGTATCTGAAGTCGTTTTGATTTTCTACTTCCTTGAATATTTCCTCTAATGGTGCATTCAGAGGCGTGTACGTCCTTGGTTCATGACGAGGTTTATTTCCTTTCTCAACCCATTCCTTCTTGCCCGAGCCTTGTTGTGGTGTCATCGGCCTTTTCTATGATCGTTTTGGGTCTTATCGAGGAACAGGTTCCACCGACGCACTGGCTTCTTGTACTCCTCTATCCTGCGCTCCCTCTTGTATCTCCTCTAAGGCGATGTAATTCTCTTACATCTTCCTCATCTCCCTTAATATCTGCGGCTTCTCAGTATACATAGCTATCCAAATAGGGTCGGATTTTCCTAATGAATTTTCGAATCCGAAAATCTGTTGGTCGACTGGTACTTTTCCGATGTCGGTGCACAACTTCCTCCATCTGTCCGTTAGGGATCTTAAAGGTTCCCTGAACCTTCGTGCCAGTGTGAACAGTTTGTTCACCCTTGGGTGAGAAATGCTATTATGCATGTATGTTTCGAGAAATGTTTCCAATGGACTCATCGGGCAGAGTATAGAACCAGTTCTTGGCCTCGCCTTCTAGGCTTGCTGGGAAAAACTTACACATAACCACGTCATAGTTTTTCCATTGTAGTAGGGACATGCTGTACATCTTGATGTGCTCTCCTGCGTCGCCGGTGCCGTCAAACCTGGATGGGAAGGTTGGAAGTGTACATTTTGGGGGGAATGGTGCTCGTTCAAGTTCCTTGGTGAAAGGAGTTATCTGTTCTTCGCTAATCACCTCTGCTAACCTGTCATCCTCACCGTCTCCCGCCAATTTCTTAACCATCTCCTCAAGTTGCTTGAGCTTAGCCTCCGTCGCCGCCTCGAATCTCCTATTATGCACTTATTTGTCGGTCGAAGAATTCTCGGGTGGACCATAGCCGTTTCTCGTTCGGTTGGGGTCGGGTGCACGTCCTCGGGCCAAGGGCGGTGTTTGAGTTCGTCCTGATTGAGTGTGGCTGCTGGAAGCTCCTCGACTCGATGACCCTCGTGACCCAGATCTCTGGTTTCGAAGTCGATAGTTTTCATGCTCCAACACCAGGTTCCTTCTCTGTAATTCCCTCATCATATCCTCTGTCTCCTCTGATTGGCCAGAATTGCCAGCAGTGTCGGGTCGGTGCTCTCGTGACTGGAATGACCATTGCCTTGGTTCCCTACCATATTGGGTGGTGGAACTGGTGGTGCCACAGGAGAAGCTACGGGGGGAGCGGTTGCAATTGGTGGGATGTCCCGGGTGGTGTTACCCAATTCTAGGTGCACTCGCCTAAGCCTCTCTCCTTCTTGTTCCAAAGCCCTCTGATACTCTGCACGTTGCTGAGCTCGTCTACAGTCCTCTTGCATTATTCGTGCTTCCTCGTCTTCCTCTGTGTCCGATGCAGTCTTTCCGTATATCATCTCCCCTCGTCTCATTCGACACGGGTCAATTCTTAGTTCTCTCGGGGTGAGTTCATCGTCTTGGACTAAGTCGACTTCCTCATTAACAGTTGTCATGCCTCCACCCGGTGCCCGGGGCTCTCCTTATTGATGTTGTTGACTGTTTTTTCGAGAGTCCGTTACTCCCTCCTGTGCGCTAGTTCCTGTTACAGTTCGATTCCTCAGAATCCTTCCCGTCCCGGAAGTACTTGCCATCGGCTCGGATCTGATTGATACTCTTCGGCTCGCCCTTCCCTACCTACGTCAGAAAAATAGACAACACCTCACTTTGGACTGTTTTCGAAAAAGTTAAGGATGAAATACAACAACTCTGGATTTCAGAAGAAGAAAAAGTTCAACCAAGTACGATTCCTTTTTGCTTCATCTTGCCAAGCTCAGCAAAAAACAGGTCGTTTTGACAAATAAGACAATCTTTAGAAATGTTGTTTTGTAACGTCTCTTTCGGTACTTTTATTATGCATTAATCATCGTTTGTCCCAACATTCTTTGTGCCAGAAATCGTTAATTATCTGTACGTTCGGTCGGAAAATTTCTTTCTTGACTAAGATTTGTGGTGATGACCTCCGTCAATCGATCTGTCGGTGTCTCACCAGCACAAGCTTTCCTAACGAGTTTTCTCTTCCTTTTGGATTTGTGATGATGCTGTAGGGCTCTTGTGACAGGGTTAAGATGAGACTATTGTGAAAGTACTCATTGCACCCTTTCTAGCCATAGCTTTTGGAAAACCGTAACTCAACGATTTCGAGCTTATTTTACCGCTGCTACTGTTGTGATTAAGTTACCCACGACCAGCAGGGTGGTGTTTTTTCTAGCTTCTACCAAACATAAAAGACAGTTCTTTTGTGATTTTCAAATCCTTCTGATCACTCGTTTCAGTCACAAAAGAAAACACAACCGATCAAAACTTAAACCGGACTTCTTAATCAGAACTATTTAACGTAAAGAGAAAATTTTCAAAAGCATACCTCACAAGCTTGTTTTACAAGAGAATCTTATAATATAAAGGAAATTTTGATTAATATGCAACGAGAATCTTGTTTTACAAGAGTACAACAGCTCTGATTGTTGACACGAGTATAAATCAGAACTTTGCAAACTCGACGAAAATTAAATGAAAACGAAAGTAACACACCGAGTTTCGAAAAGGAAAGAAAGATAAGAAAGAAAGGAAAAAACTTTTAAAAAACTCGTCCATCAACTCATATTTCTCAACCATAAGAGTCTTTCACTTAGCGTCAACTAGCATCCAAGGATGTGTTAAGGAGCTTGTGAATCTCTCTTTAATGGCTTTGACGCAAGGTATCAAAAGATGTTACACGGTCCTCTTAGTCGGCGCCAGAATGTAGATGTGGAAAACCCTACAGCTATATCTGAAGATAAGCATACACACGCCTAATGAAGTAAACAAATAAGAGAAGCATAAGAACACAAGATATACGTGGTTCAGTATGATTACCTACGTCCACGGGGATAAAGGGATGATCTCATTACTTGATTCAAGGTTACAAAGGACGCCACTTCTTACAAACTCTTAATTCTCGGTCTTAAGCTCTTAGTGTTCTCTCTTCCCTCACTGATTACTTGCCCTTTAGCTCTCTACATGGCTCTCTATTTATACCTACAAGTGATGATACATCCAGGTTAAAGTGTAAGTCGCGGCGTATCTTCCTTGATGTCCTTCTCGGGTAGCAGGAGATATCTTTTCCGAGATGTAGGGCTAGTCCTGATGATATCTTCTCCTGACATCCATTCATCCGATGTCGATCAGTTAGTGAGTATGGACGATGTTGCCCTTGATATTCTTAGCCGAGTCTTACTTTGACCAGATTCTTCTTATCTTATCAACTACTTTATGAATGTATTTATTGCTCTTGTACTCGATGGTTGTCTCTTCTGTCACCTCCGACCTTTACACGTATTGTATGCACGGGTTCCTTTAGTGTCTCTTTTCTCGCGCCTAGGCCAGGTAGAATGATTTGGTGCTTCACGCCTTATCTGCTGTCGATGCCCCAACTACCTAGGATTGCTCCACCTGGATCTGTGGATTACTTACACCTACAACCATTTTGACTGGAACATTGCACTCGTACTTTTCTTCGATTCGGTAACAAGACCCCCTACCCCCTAATTTTAGATGCATGTAACATTTCGTCTAAGAAATATAATGATGACCTTATTTTTCGTCCAAAGATTCCCACCAAAAGTTCCTTAAGACCTATTCTATGCCTTTAACGATTTTAGCCATAGAAATAAAAGAGAGAAAGCATGCACACATACAGGGACGGCCTCGAGATGCTGATGCCCCGAAGCTGATATACAAATTGATGCCATGTACATGGCTTTATATAAATAGTAGATTATTTGACTAACACCGCAAATAAACTAAACAACTATTTAGCTTTTTCGATCATGATTATAAGGGTAATGAAATCCAAAAATGAACTCTAATGATCTATTAAATTTTCTTATGACCTTATATATTATGGGTCTTACTCTCGTGATCCCAGGGTCATATAAATAAATATGTAAATTATTCTTAAGGCCCTACCATAATATTAGAAGTTAGATTACCAAAATAACCTTCAATAAAATATTAAAATCCAGGATGTGTATCGTTATATCCCCATTTCTTTCTCCGCCAGTTACATAACTGCAAACACTCTCAGAAAGAAAAAACACTCTCAGAAAGAAAAAATTTAAATTTCTTTCTACTCTCGATAAATTGTTAACTGAAATTGTTAAATTCCACTCTTGATAAATTGTTTACTGAAATCCATCATCAAAAATGATTTTTTATCATCATAAAAATGAGAAAGAGAAAACCTAGAAAAAAGACGAATTCTGAATCTGATCTAGAAGAACATCAAACATTGAAGCAATTACAGAGAGGTATTTTAGTTGTTAAAACCTTTACTTGTTTATGTTACTTGTACTTGATAATTAGAAGTTGAATTTTTATTCTGAAGGAGAATCGAAATCTGAGGGGAAACTTAACAAATGGAAAAGAAATCAAATTGTAGAAGATAGTGAATCAGATGATGAACAAACTAATTGAAGAAGAAAGTCAAAATGAATTAGATGAAGAAAGTGAAAGAGATACTGAATCTTCTGAAAGAGGTATATGTTTTAGTTGAAATTTGTATCTTATTTTTTGTATGATGAATTTCTGTGCGAAATTTGGATCTTCGGAATTGGTTTCATGTTTGATATTTTTACATTTATCTGTACGAAATGAATGATCTTCGAATACAATTTGATACAAATTTTTGTGAAGATATTACTCACATACTTTGTACTGACAGAAAATGAATATTTTGTGAAGATATTAGTCACATACTAAAATTTGTTTTTGTTTATGTAGAAATCATCAATAAGAAGAAAAATGGTAAACGTAAGAAGAATATTAATGTTTCTGATGGAGAAGGTATTAAATCTATGTTTTTCCAATGTTGTAATGTCTCAAGTTTTACTAGTATTCATGTTGATTTATTTATTTTTCTGAAGTTTAACAGTATGTGTGTAATATCTCCACATACAAAAATTTTAACAGAATCAACTTTTTAGTTAATATAAACTTGTTTTTGTTTATGTAGAAGCAAGCTCAAAACATAAGAAGTCTAAGAAAGGTACTTATGCTTTGTCTCGACTCTCTGACTATTTATTTTTACAAAAATCTGCATCCCACCTCTGAGACGAAGCATGTTAATATATTTATAGATTTGACTATTTATTCATGTTGATATATTTATAGATTTGTAGATCAACATTATATGATTAACATATAATCAAGCAGAGAGTCGAAACATTATCTAATCCCGTATTATCTAATCAAGCAAAGAGTCGAGACATATCAGTTGCAACTAATAAGATAGATTCGTTTTAAAAATCATTATGCTGGGGTCCGTCTCATCCAACTAATCATTGGCACACACCAATACGACCTGTTTGTTTTGTTCACTAATGAATGACTAAGTGATGGTATACCCATACGACCTGTTTTGTAGGCAATGCCACTGTTTATTATACCCATTCTAGAAATTGCTTTTGGGTATAAGATATATCATCATATCATAAAAGACATCAAAAATTGTTCAAGTCGAAGCAGTTCCTTGCAAATTATTATAAGCTTGAGTAAATACCTTAAGTGTATGTGTGATGTAGGGAAAATCTTTTCCTTCTTAACTTATCCTCTACATTTGCTGCTTTACTTATTCATCTTAGGTTTCAGTTCCTCTTCTATCTGTTTTATCATCTTAGGTTTCAGTTCCTCTTCTTAACCTATCCTCTAAATGTTCTCGTTTGAAGAATGAAATTTACCTTTTGAAAGAGTTTGTAGATTAACATTATATGATTAATATCTCCACATACAATTTTTTTTGACAAAATCAACTTTTTAGTTAATAAAATCGAAAGTGTGATTATTATCTTCACACTTCAATTTTTGGTAAAATCTAACTTGTTTATGCATATATATGTATGTTATGCAAATTTAATTATTTTTACTAAAATCATTGTGTGATTATTGTCATACTAAAAGGTCATATTTTTGTTTATGTAGAATCAAATGAAGCAAGAAAACAGAAGACATCTAAGAAAGGTTCTCCAAAACAAACAAAAAAAGTTAATTTGGGTGTTGGACCATCTAAGAAGGGTATTAAAAATAATCTATTTTTAGATGTTTGTTATTCAATTGTATGGTGAATGTGTTTCAAATAAGTAAAAATGTTTCAAATCAGTTTTTGTAGCATATGGAGACAGGCCATATAGAGCAGCTTTTAACGGTTTGGCTTTTCTAGTTACTGTAATGAAGAAACGAAAAGTAAAATTGACTGCTGAACAAATTAATAAGATTAAAGAATCTCCATTTGGGTACTTGTTCTTACTGTTCTGAGAAATAAACTATAAGGCATCTCACTGGGACAAATTAAATAATGCTTGCATTTAGTTGTTGATGTGTTTTAAAGAAGCAACAGATGATGAAATAAAGTTTGAATTTGTCAAGGATTATGTAACATGTGTTCTGACGTCCACACCGGAAGAGTTCAGTGTTATAACTGGGATGTCATTCTTTGAAGACAGGCAACGTGAAACAAAGGAGGCAATGTATGGTGGTGACTTTAAAGAGAGTGAGTTTTACATTAGGAATTTTGGTGATCGTAAATCTGCAAGAAAGAAAGAGATATAAAAGGCAATCTTTAAATTGTTAGGATTTCAAGAAGATGAGGAAATTGATGATGAATTAGAGGAAACTGAAAATGAATTAGAGGAAACTGAAGATGATGAAGAGGAGGAAATGGAACAGTCTCCTAATTTGTCAGAAGAAGGTGAAGATGAGGAAATGGAATAGTCTCTTAGTGTATCAGAATATGATGAAGATGAGGAAATGGAAAAGTCTATAATAAGAAGTAAAAATGAAGATTTGGCGATGCTTATAGGATTGTTCATGTGCAATACTCTCTTCTTTACAACTAAATATGTTGGTGCAATAAAGGAGAAGTATCTTGGTCTAGTTAAAGATTTTGAAAATGCAAACCTTGTCATGGGCGCATGTAATCCATACACATTTGGCCAAACAAATAAATAAAAATTTCAAGAAACCACAGAATATTACTGGATGTGTTGTTTATCTGCTGGTGAGTTATAACAAAACTTTGTATGTTTATCTTGATCAAGTATTTTTTCAATTTGAAAAAATTGTTATTTTACAATGAATTCATACAGATTGGGTTTGCTGAGCATACCCACATAGTGATGGCGGGATCTTTAGCAAAACACAAATTTGTTCCAAGAGAAGACAGGTGGAACTTGAGAGATATTTCCAAAGCAGTACTGAAAGAGATGAATACGGCAAAGGTATGGAGAATCTTCCATTTGTGTTAAACCTGCATCGTATTTGTGTTAAACCTGCATCGTATTTGAGAGATATTTGAAATCGTAGTACCACTTCTATTTGTGTTAAACCTGTATCGTATATATTTCCTATAATCGTTGTCTCTATGTTTAAGCTAGCATCTGCATATCTATTTCCTACAGTCGTTGTCTATATGTGCATATGTTTATAGTTTCTGAAATAAAAATATAGTTGTGTGAATAGTTTTTGCACTATAATTGCAGTTTAAAAATAAATTCATTGAAGGGTTCACAGAAAATGAAAAAGTGGCACTGAATAACTATAAAGAACATAGAGAAGACAAATATCAAGACTTGAGGATGACTATAAAGTCAAATTGGGAACAAATGAAGAAAATTAATGGTATTGATGAACAAACTGTGTCTAAAATGAAAGAACTGATGAATGAAATCTATTACGAAGCTTTCTCAGACATTCTTCCTGATGATGATGTTGCGAACATATTATAAGGGTTACAGGTATACTATGTAGTTCTTTTTTTTTTCTATAAATATATCAACATGAATACTAGTAAATAAACATATTTTTTTAATTATTTTATTACTAAATTAAGCAGGAAGTTCAGAAAGATGTCGGAGATATTAATAAAGAGCCAATTGAAACTGGTAGTTCAGAAACGAATGCTATTTATCCAGAACAATGTCGTATTGCTACTGATACATGAAAAATTAGATCTACTCCTGAAGTACGGGATGCTGTTGATGATAGGAAATCAAGTAAGTTTTACATCAGGAGAAAAGGAAGTTTGACAGAATCCAAATCTAATATACAAAAAGATAATGTTATTTGTAAGGATTCAGAAGAGAAGGATATTTACGACAAGAATAATGAAATTATTGAAAAGCTTGAAGAGGTAAATTACGAAAAAAGTTAATTTTTGATGAACATTGTTGATTAACTTGAGACATTATATAACATTACTTTATTTCAGGAAGGATTGATTCAAGACATTACATTATTGGAAAAAGTTACAAGTGAATCATCTAAGACAATAGAAGAGCTTCAACAGGTAATTAGAATATTTATGAATATAGATTATGGTTTGCTGACCATGTGAATATAGTATTCACATTTTTTAAGTTAAATTTTACATTAATAGAGTATGGCAAGCTGAATATATTTATTTTATGTGTAAGGGTCTTTAGAGAAATGCCATGTGAATATAATCTTCACATTGAATATAATCCCATGTGAATATAATCTTCACATTAAAAAATTATGAATATGAACCTGACAGAATCAGTTTTAAGTTAAATTTTACATAAATAGAGTATGGTAAGCTGAATATATTTATTTTTATGTCTAAAAGTCTGTAGAGAAATACCTCATAGAATGACAAGAATGTGTACACTTATTTTTATTGATTAATTTGAGACATTATTTGAGATTTCAGGAAGGATTGAAACAAGGCATTACTCTCAATGAAGGCATACCATCATCGGAAAAAGTTACAATGGATGCGATTTTTTTAACGTATCCCAAATTCATTTTTTGCTTTTAATCCAGAATTTTTATGAATATAGATTATGGTTTGCTGACCATGTGAATATAATCTTCACATTAAAAAAATGTGAAGATGAACCTCACAGAATCAGTTTTAAGTTAAATTTTACATTAATAGAGTATGGTAAGATGAATATTTTATTTTATGTGTAAGAGTCTGTAGAGAAATACCATGTGAATATAATCTTTACATTGAATATAATCCCATGTGAATATAATCTTCAGATTAAAAAATTGTGAATATGAACCTCACGGAATCAGTTTTAAGTTAAATTTTACATAAATAGAGTATGGCAAGCTGAATATATTTAACTATAAATTTTCTCTTATCGTGTCTGATGTTTATTGCTCTTCATCTTTTTCAAGTTTAACTATAAATTTATGTTGACAGACTTAATTGAAATGAATCATGTTTGTGAGCATTTTCAGGATGGAGATAGTGACTCATTAATCCAAAGTATTGATGAATTGCTACGATCTACTAGCAAAGAGAAGATAGATATACCAGCAGAAGTGACTCCAGTTGTTACAAATGAAAAAGAAAACTTGTCTATTGGAGACATTTCATCATTGGAAAAAGTTACAAATGAATCATCTAAGACAATAGAAGAGCTTCAACAGGTAATTAGAAATATTAATGAATATAGATTATGTGCAATAGTATGCAGAGAAATACCATGTGGTGGTTATAATAATTTTTGGGGATTTAGGTTTTAAGTATATTTAAGTTAATATCATCACAGAATAATTGAAAAATCCTAAATTGGGGATTTAGGTTTTCTGGCTGAAAACCCAGAAACAGAATTAAAATTGTGAATATGAACCTCACAGAATCAGTTTTAAGTTAAAATTGTGAATATAATTATTAGAAATAATAATGAATATAGATTGCGTGTATTAATATGCAGAGAAATACCATGTGAATATAATCTTCACATTAAAAAAATGTGAATACGAACTTCACAGATTCAGTTTTAAGTTAAATTTTACATAAATAGAGTATGGTAAGCTGAATATATTTAATTTTATGTCTAAAAGTCTGTAGAGAAATACCTCAAAGAATGAGAAGAATGTGTACACTTATTTTTGTTGATTAAGTTGAGACATTATTTGAGATTTCAGGAAGGATTGAAACAAGGCATTACTTTCAATGAAGGCATACCATCATCGGAAAAAGTTACAATGGAATCAGCCAAGAAAATAGACGATCTTCAAAAGGTAATGAGAATATTCATGAAAAATAGAGTATATTTAACTGACTACATTTATTTTATATGTAAAAATATTTATAGACAGACCATGTGGATATAATCTTCACATTAAAATTACTGAAACATTAAGAATTCTTTTGTTTAATGGAATTTAATTTTCAGGGTTCCAAAGTTGAAGAGGTGTAGATGGTGGATTTTCGACAAAGGGTAGAATTGTAAAACTATACTCCAGATTCGGCAACCGGATGAGTATTGAGGCTCATGTGTCTCATCAAAGCATGAAAGCTCATGTCATAAAATCTCTGACTGAGAAGGCTGTCTCTCAGAGTACATGTTGATGTGTAGTCTCTCAGCTGAGGCCACGACACATCTCATGAATACTGAGCAATTTCATAATTACTCCGGATCCGGCAATCGGATGAGTATCGAGACTCATGTCTCTATGCATGAAAGATCATGCCACCTTTGATGGAGAAAGTCTCTCATGAAAGATCATTCCACCTTTGATGGAGAAAGTCTCTGAATCTTGATTGAAAAGACAGAAATTTTCGAACACTCGAACAACATTCGCCAAGGCGAGTAATTTCTCATCAAAGTTCATACAGACAATCTTGCGTCTACACGAACTCACAAAAATTACTCTCGATTGAGCAAAATTCAATCATTCATAGCATTTTCACGCTGAATTCACAACACACCTACAATCTCAGATCACCATTGATCTCACGCAATTCTCAGCTTCCCTCCTACAGATTCACCCATCCTCTCTCGTGACCGAATTGACTCTGGAACGACCATTGTTCTTGGTTTAGGCCGGGGTCTTACATATTGATCTCTCGAACGTAAAGCACTCCCTTCTTGCAGTGCATCTGTGTGAGGTTCAACATTTCGTTCGGTTCAAGGAGTCTCCACACGGTCGACTCTTCAATTCCGTAAAAACCAGCAAATCGTTTTTCCCCACTCACAGATTGGCGACCACAGTGGGAGATTAATCTCTCGGTTGCAATCTCACGATTTCAAAAGATGACTGGTCTTAGGTCTGGGTTAGTTACAGGTTCCAACACAAACGACGCTATTACTAGCAACAACAACAATGACAATCAGAATATCCCGGAAACGATTCCGTCCTCCAACACTGACGGTGGTAACATTACTCCTCCTCACGCTGAAGGTCATCCCCTGTTCGGTCGACACCATGAAGAAGTCAGAGGAAATCCACCACCTACCATTGCTAATCTTATCAAAGTGTAGGAGACTCTCGCAAAGAATCAGACTGACATGGATGATACACAGAAGGAGCTGTGTAATTATCTCAAAAATCTTACTGATAAGATGACAGATAAGACTCAAGAAAAGGTAAAAGAGAAGGAGAAATCCTCAGAGGTTGCTGATTCTGAAGTAATCCCAATCCATACAGTGGATGATGATGAAACTGGCAAAGCTGCAGATTCACCAGCAAAGGAACCATCAAATTTCATTACTCGGGACGACGTGGAGCGCCTTCTGGAGAACCGTGGAAAAGACAAGACATCACATGTCCATCGTCACCAACCTCCTTATCTTGCCGCTACGCAGAAGATTCCCCTTCCAAAAGGTTACATTTCTCCAACTTTCACTCTGTATGACGGAACTGGCAATGCTCGAGAACATGTCTCTCGTTTTCTCGAAGCCTTGGGAGAGCATGAACATAACCATGTTGTTCGTCTCAAAAAGTTTTCAAAATCCTTGAAAGGTAGAGCATACACCTGGTACAACAACATCGCACCGGGGACTATCAAAAATTGGGGAGAAATGATCAACACCTTTTACAGGAAGTACTTTTTCGTGTCAGAGAAAGTCACTCTCTCTGATCTTGGAAGAATGTTCCAGAGGGTCACTGAGAATCCCAATGATTACGTGAAAAGATTCAGAGTCCAGGACCTGGACTGTCATGACCCAAATGTCACAGAGAAGCAGCTGGTAGATTTGTGTATCAACGGCATGCTCCTGGTCTACATAGCTCTACTGGAGAATCTTCGATTCCAGACTTTCTCATAACTTCACGAAGCCGCGAAGAGATCAGCAACCACTGCACCTGCTCTATTAGAAAGAGAAAAGTCCACAAAGACTGAGGAATCATGTGACACTCGAGGAAGCAGACGCCTGATCAACAAGCAGTACAGCCTGCAGTCCTCTACAAACGTTGTTGCAGAAGGGAGCAAGCGCAAGGCTGAATCCCCGAACAAGCATACTGCAGCTCCTCCAAAGACGCGAAAGAAGGACAAACCAGAGACACAGGCTCCTGGACAACGCACAGATGCTCCTGATGATGCACTTGATTTTCCACTCCCAATTGGAGAAGTGCTCGAACTATTATATGCCTGGATCCAAGATGGTGCAATCAAATTGCCATACGTCAGGAGAGACCCAACTGAGAAAGACATGGAAAATCCTCATTACTTCCGATTCCACAGGTTCGTCAATCATCCCACAAGTAGCTGCAAAGTTTTGAAACGCATATTCAGATAAAAGGTTGAGTCAAGAGAACTTAACCTTGGAGCCGAAGGAGTACACAGAGATCCTCTTCCTGTCAGGACTTTCTCTATTTCTAAAGCATCAGTCAAGGAAGCAGTTCAGTCATTGATAGAGCATGTTTGTGAATTTCTCTATCTATCAAAAGCAAAAAGAGGAGACATGTTCACATCTTTGAACTACATAGTGTCTGGGAAACGCCTACTGATTCCATAAGTACCTCCTGAACCATCAGCCACCGACAAAGAAATGTATGACTCGGGACTCACCACCGTGCATATTAAAGGAAATGAATTCAAAAGAGCATTTGTTGATGTCGGAACCGCCGTCAACATCATCCCTTTGAAAACTCTCAGAGCTGCTGGCATTACTTGACAAGAGGCTACTCATGCTCCCATAGCAATCAGAGACCACGAAGGAATCTCCAGAGATGCATACGGCTTCATCATTCTCAAAGTCACGGAGAATTTGGTCTGTACTGAGACCAAGTTTTACATAATTCGAGAAGATCCTGGATATGACATGATCCTTGGAAGAACTTGGATTCATGCTGGAAGGGTAACTTCAAAGCTTTCAACACACTCAGTCTCCGGCAAAGACTCCAAGTCAGAAGAAGAAGTAGAGGACGCCCCACCGTTTGAGCATCTGGAGGAAGTAAAAACCTTGATGGGACTTACGTAAGAACCTGGGAAAAATCCACATACCTTTGTCAAGAGGTTTCGAGCTCAGGCAAGTCTTATTCCTCTTCATGCTCCAACATTACCAATGTTCAAATATGATACTTTGATTCAAGGACTTCTCCCTACAAACGATTTAACAATTACCAAAAGTTATGAATGGATAACTTCACCTCACCAATATTATACCCAATGGTTGGGTCCAGAGCTTCTCCAAGTCGGTCATTCTATCAAAAGGTTTATTGCTTAGGACCTGGATAAGCACGACAGACAGTATGCTGGGTACTTTCCTCTACATGAATGTCCATACGTGCTACAACCATGGAATCAGCAAAATATATTCAAGGCGCAAACCACTAAACCAAAAAAATTCAAGGAAGGGGATTTGGTTTTCAAGAAGGCTAAACGAGATCTCCACTCTGCAAGGAGCTCCAATTGGGAAGGACCATTTATGGTTGCTAAGTCCATAACTGGAGGATACTAAAAATTGATCAACCTAATATGAGCTCCAATTCACTTTACTTAAAGAAAATCTCTATCAAATCCAAAATCAAAGAAAATTCTCAGTCACAGACTCGACACCTATCAAAGAATCAAAACCCAAATAAAATCTCACATCTCTCACAAAGTTCAATGTTCTTGATATTATGGAAAGGAAACTAAAGAAAGCCATCAAAGAAAGATTTCTGCTCTTCTGTCTCCTCCAAGATTTTCAAGGCTGCCTTTTCCGCCTCCAGCTTCCTGGTTAGTTCGGCAACTTCATTCATCTTCTTCAACACGACATCAATAGTAGGGAAGGGAACATCACCCTTTACTGCTTTCCTGATAACTTCAAGTATTTGACGGAGCCACTTCAGTTTGAAGCCAAGATATTCAGCATTCTTCAAGTTGTACTCCCAATCAAAGAGTACGTCTTGGGTAACAGCATTTCTGGCTGTAATCCGGATATCATTTATAACACACAAGATGACTTCTACTTGTCTCGTCAAGAAATAACTGCGTCCTGGATCCTGAGTAACAACAATGTGTCCATACATTTCCCACAGTTCCTTGTACATAGCAGCATATCCGATGGGAACCCTAAATCCTCCAACAAGCTGGTGATATGGGAGTAACTTACCAAATTGAGGATCAAAGGAAATCCCTGCAGTAGGATACTCGTGTGCTATCATCTGGTTCTCAGCTACTGGAGCAGCATCGATAATCATAGAGACAATTTCAGAGGAAGTAGCTTCTGCTATTTCGGGTTCGGGTTCCACCGTCTGAGGGACAATTGGAGTTTCTTCTACCTCCATGGCATCAACAACCAGCACTTCATCATCTTGAGGCACAGATATGGAAGTATTGTCATCAACAACTCCTAGATTTCCCAAACCATCATTACTGGATTCATGATTCCCAACTTCGTTGTTAGGCACCTAATGCGAAGATTACATGGGATTAGAATGATTCAAGGGGAGAAATCCAATACAATAATAAAATTAAGAGAGTAATAGAACTAACATAATCTAAGTTCCTTATCATACATCTAATATGTGTACAAGTAGCATCAAAGTCATGAAACACGTTTTCAAAGAAACTCAGCTGAAGAAATTTTACACTGCCCTGTGTTCAATGACGAACTGGGAGAAATTTGTGTGGATTCTAGAGTTGGGTTATATACCATTATCTTTGTATGGAAGTCCTCTACAACCTGTAGAAATTTCATGGCAATTGGGTGAACGATCTAGGATGTGTGATCAAAACATCGGGCAACATACAATCTGAAAAAGTTCTGAAAGTCTCCTGGAAGTTTACTATTTCGTCTTTTTCATGCCCTAAACGTGCTCAAAACTTAAAAATCTTCTGTGATAAAGCTTGGAAATTTTCCGGGCTTGAATATGCATATGCAGATCATGAATATACGACTCCAAATGAAGATTTTACGGCGTTTTTGGTAAAAAACTGGGTTCTGAATTTTCTGATGACGAAGTTCGACCAAGTTTTTCGTATATACACATGGATTCTCATTCATTCATTCACAAATCAGTACTTTCATACTTCTATGAAGAGTATGCAGGGTATATACTCACTTTGGGGGTCTCCTAAGTACTCAAGGAATTATGATTGTCCGTATTAACGACAAGGGGCTCATTACTTCTATTTGGCTCCGAATCTTTGGAAGTGCCTTCGTCTATATTCTCAGAGGAAGATCGACATTAGCACTTTCCATCTCCATGACAACATCCTCCTGGACATATTATCAAGTAGTTAGCCTTTTCACATGAAACATTTATGTCTGATGGTAAAGGAAATTACTCACGGTGACTTCTTCTTCAACGTTCAAACCAGAAGTCGTCTACCCAGCAGCAGAGAATCGAAGACCGTCAATACTAGACGGAGCAAAGTCCTGTGACCAAATAACAAATATTGGTTTTGAGATCCTTATAATGCGGAAGGAAGAAGTCACAGCGGAAAAATATCAACAACTCACCAAAAAGGCGACTGGGGACTTTATGGTATTGGGCAACAACTTGCAATTCTTGCTCTTGCCTTCTCCACCGTGAGAAATTCACTTCAATTCGAGGTCTCACAGCATGATCCTCCTGCAAAAAAAATTGATGTGATAATTAAAGACGATTATACGAGTTGTATGAGGAATATGCAAAAGAATACATACTGGTGAACCTCTTGGAGATGTCTTTCGCTTGTCACCACCAGAAATATTCCTTAGTCTGGGACGAGAGGCACTCATCTCAGAAGAAGGAGAATCTTTCACTAAAGGTTGGAAGGACGTCACATAATCATTAAGACGCTCAAGCTGCTGACCCCATAATTCCATGTAGCCTGGAGTCATATACGTAGTTCGATCAGCACAAGGGAACCAATAAGATCTCCCTTCATCATGTGTGTGATCTAAGCAAGTCTTAAGTTGTTCCACTGATGGTCTTCTCCTTCTGAAGGTTGGAACACATTGGTCCATACCCATCTGACGGGCGGCTCTGTCAATGTTATACTCCTCCACCGAAAAATCTCCATACGTTGCTGATATTAGATGACCGGGAGTGCAACTCAGCATGAAAGATCTTTCACCATCGCTCAAATCAGCACCAGATTTCAAATACTTACTTTCTCCAGCATTGAAAGTCGTCAATTGAGACACGTGAGGAGGAACCACCACCCAAGGACGGAAGTTGAACTCAGACTCGTCATCTAATACGTCAATGAAGCGTGTCTTGGAATGAATTTGCTTCGTAGACCCGAGCATAATTCTAGCGTTTTCTTTCTCATGGAAGATACGTCGAGCATCAGCAGAGTTCAGACTTTGTAAGACACTACGGGAAATGGGTGCATAGTTTCCGAAACGCTCCCACATCAGAGCTTGGAGAAACATCGTGTTGGTGTATCATTCAATCTTCATGAAGCCGTTCGAAACACTGGAGTCTATGACTAAAGAGTCCATGTAAGAATATAAAGATCCCAAGAATAAGCTACCTAGCGGAAGTTGTTCACCTTGAGCCAGCTTAATAGCGAAAGGAATTACAAATGGGTTCAACAAGGTACCAGCATCTTCAAACACATCCCTAGACAACCATAAGCACAAGAAAGCAGCAATAGACAACATACCGTCGGGTTCATCAAGAGGGACGTCTCGTGGCCACCAATGTTTCAACCAATGAGCGTAACAACCTTTACCAAAAACCTTGTTGATTCTCTCCATATCAGCTGTTAAAGTTTTGGAAACTGCTTTCTCTTCCGCTGTCCAAAGTTCTTCAGGAAAGTTACCTGTAATTGGAAGATGCAATAAAGCAACTACATCTTCCAAGGTAATAGTGAACTCTCCCCAGCTGCATATAAATGTGTGAGTTGAGGTGCACTAGCGAGCAAGAAGAGCTACAATACCTCGTGCGTCATGAAAGATATACAAATCTCTCCAGATGTTTGAACAACCCTGGTAATTTGTGCTCTATCCAGCATAGCTCTAACATGAGGAAATCCTAGCATGTGTCTAGACCATCCCGAGAACTTCTCTAAGGGGCGTCGAGAAAGCTTGAATTCAATCATTGAATCCTGGAATAGTCCTCGTTCAAGACAGAACCGAATAGCAACACGAGGAGTCACCAATTTCTTTTGAGTGACCGTCCTGGGATTGATCAGAAGGCGATATACCAGGGACTTGAGACGATTTTCGGGCTCCGGAACTTCAAATAATGTGTCATCTATGTTTGGGACATTCTTGACTCCAGGTGTTTCGTCTTCCTCACCAACGGAAGTCTCATCCGTGCATGTTTCTTCTATGGAGATATCATCATCTGCACACCTTTCATCTCTGGAAGCATCATTGGCTAAAGAATAAGACATCCTCGCAAAGCTGCTGTGAAATCCACACAATGTTTCAGTCATCCGCGAATTCAATAAGATGATGGAATCATGCAAATTGAAAATCCGGTGTCTACAAATGGTAAATCTCGAACTCTTACCTCTTTCAATTTCACTACAATAGTGATTGCAATACAAGAGTTAACACACGAAATTAGTTCGTTCCTTGAAACCTGCAGTAACGAACAAAACTTTACTAACCTTCAAAATTGATTTTCTCATAAATTCATATACATAATTTTCATAACGTGAACATTCACACAACTGAACTATGAAATTTACAATAAGACATGATTTCATCATAAATAAGTTGTTTAGTTTGAAGGTTACTCAAAACCCATGTCTTGATTTTACAAATCAATAATTAATGCAATTTGTTCATATAAATTTTCAGAATTTATCTAATAAGAACAAATCCATGTGAATAAAATATGTCATCATGTTTCACATAAAATATGTCACGGCTACATATATATTAAAAAATATTTTCCTTCCTATTAGCGTTTTATGAAAAAACGAAGGTTTATGCTAGTTTTGTGAAAGCTCACACCTATTGTGATAAAATACTAATTCTCATGAAAGCTCATAAATAAAGTTTTATCACTGGACATAAATTTACATACATAAAAATATATATGTCTATTTTCCTCGCATGAGCATTATCCTTTAAAACGGGTTTATTTCGGTTTTATGACAGCTCACATCTATTAAGATAAAATCTTGGTTCACATGAAAGCTCATACACTAAGTTTTATCACTGGACCTAAGTACACATATATAAACAAATCTCTCATAAATCAGGGATTTTTATTAGTTTTCAAAACTAACGATCGAACGAACATACGTTTGATAAAACAAGGGTTTTTCTACAAAACTTACATCAACATATACACATGTATAGAATTTTAACATGATGGAAGCATGAACACCTCATGAAATCAGCAAACTTTGAAATAAAAAAAAAATATTAACGCACCTGACGGCGCCGGCCGGAAATTGACCGACGATGATCGGATGACGTCAATTCCCGGCGATTTCCGGCGGATTTTTTTTTCGCTCCTGCTGAGCTCGAACGTGAAGGAGATGAAGAAGGTGGTGGACGTGTGGGATAGATAAAAAAAAGGGGATTAATTCCCTTTTATACCTAATTTTATTTCTAAAACCTAATTCCATAAGGATTTCCTTTTGGGCCCGGCCCGTGAATCCTAAACCAACCAAGGTTCCACCATCGAATCAGCGGTTCTACATCAATTTATGTTCACTGGATGATGTTCTACTATGCCACATAGGTTTCCGCTCAAACCATGGTTTGCTCATTCAGTCGAAATCCAGTAATATATTATCTTATGACTAAGTTCAATTACTTATTCTTGTCTGTACTTGGAAAATCACCATTCAATGCTGACTGAGGAACATGACTGTTCCTCAGTAAGCAGGGGACTTAATGTAGATAGTGGATTTTCGACAAAGGGTAGAATTGTAAAACTGTACTCCAGATTCGGCAACCGGATGAGTATTGAGGCTCATGTATCTCATCAAAGCATGAAAGCTCATGCCATAAAGTCTCCGACTGAGAAGGTTGTCTCTCAGAGTACATGTAGATGTGTAGTCTCGAAGCTGAGGCCACAACACATCTCATGAATACTGAGCAATTTTAGTAATTACTCCGAATCCGGCAATCGGATGAGTATCGAGACTCATGTCACTATGCATGAAAGCTCATGCCACCTCTGATGGAGAAAGTATCTCAGGGAAGATGAAGATGTGTAGTCTCTCAGCTAAGGCCACGACACATCTCATACTGTATAGAATCGAAAGATTAGGCGGCTCCTTGACAGCATGTCTACTAGTATAGAGCGACAACGTCTTCGGGATGTAACCAGGTTTTCCCCGACTATGCAAGAGGAATATGACACTCCAACAAGTTCATATTGCTCAACCCTCAGATAATTAATGATCCTAGACAGGAAGCCCTTCTAATATAGAGCCAACAATTAATTATCTTAAATCGTCTGAATATCCAGCAATATTCTACGATCCATCGTCTGAATATCCAGCAATATTCTACGAGACGTCAATTAATCGCCTGAATATCTAGCAATAGTCTATGATTCCTCGTTATACTTCGTTACTTGTTTTGAGTAATATATCTACAAAACAAAGTGTGATTATTATCTTCACACTTCAATTTTTGGTAAAATCTAACTTGTTTATGCATGTATATGTATGTTATGCAAATTTAATTATTTTTACTAAAATCATTGTGTAATTATTGTCATGCTAAAAGGTCATATTTTGTTTATGTAGAATCAAATGAAGCAAGAAAACAGAAGACATCTAAGAAAGGTTCTCCAAAACAAAGAAAAAAAGTTAATTTGGGTGTTGGACCATCTAAGAAGGGTATTAAAAAATAATCTATTTTTAGATGTTTGTTATTCAATTGTATGGTGAATGTGTTTCAAAAAAGTAAAAATGTTTCAAATCTGTTTTTGTAGCATCTGGAGACAGGCCATATAGAGCAT
Source organism: Papaver somniferum (assembly GCF_003573695.1). NCBI lineage: Eukaryota > Viridiplantae > Streptophyta > Magnoliopsida > Ranunculales > Papaveraceae > Papaver > Papaver somniferum. The sequence continues at coordinate 5,775,360 of NW_020621936.1, read as the reverse complement.
CTTTTAACGGTTTGGCTTCTCTAGTTACTGCAATGAAGAAACGAAAAGTAAAATTGACTGCTGAACAAATTAATGAGATTAAAAAATCTCAATTTGGGCACTTGTTCTTACTGTTTTGAGAAAGAAACTATAAGGCATCTCACTGGGACAAATTAAATGATGCTTGCATTCAGTTGTTGATGTGTTTTAAAGAAGCAACAGATGATGAAATAAAGTTTGAATTTGTCAATGATGATGTAACATATGTTCTAACGTCCACACCGGAAGAGTTCAGTGTTATAACTGGGATGCCATTCTTTGAAGACAGGCAACGTGAAACAAAGGAGGCAATGTATGGTGGTGACTTTAAAGAGAGTGAGTTTTACATTAGGAATTTTGGTGATCGTAAATCTGCAAGAAAGAAAGAGATAGAAAAGGAAATCATTAAATTGTTAGGATTTCAAGAAGATGAGGAAATTTATGATGAATTAGAGGAAACTGAAAATGAATTAGAGGAAACTGAAGATGATGAAGAGGAGGAAATGGAACAGTCTCCGAATTTTTCAGAAGATGATGAAGATGAGGAAATGGAACAGTCTCTTAGTGTATCAGAAGATGATGAAGATGAGGAAATGGAAAAGTCTATAATAAGGAGGAAAAATGAAGATTTGACGATGCTTATAAGACTGTTCATGTGCAATACTCTCTTCTTTACAACTAAAGATGCTGGTGCAATAAAGGAGAAGTATCTTGGTTTAGTTAAAGATTTTGAAAATGCAAACCTTGTCATGGGTGCATGTAATCCATACACATTTGGCCAAACAAATAAATAAAAATTTCAAGAAACCACAGAATATTACTGGATGTGTTGTTTATCTGCTGGTGAGTTATAACAAAACTTTGTATGTTTATCTTGATCAAGTATTTTTTCAATTTGAATTTTTTTTTATTTTACAATGAATTCATACAGATTTGGTTTGCTGAGCATACCCACATAGTGATGGCGGGATCTTTAGCAAAACACAAATTTTTTCCAAGAGCAGACAGGTGGAAGAGATATTTCCAAAGCAGTACTGAAAGAGATGAATACGACAAAGGTATGGAGAATCTTCCATTTGTGTTAAACCTGCATCGTATTTGTGTTAAACCTGCATCGTATTTGAGAGATATTTAAAATCGTAGTACCACTTCTATTTGTGTTAAACCTGTATCGTATATATTTCCTATAATCGTTGTCTCTATGTTTAAGCTAGCATCTGCATATCTATTTCCTACAGTCGTTGTCTCTATGTGCATATGTTTATAGTTTCTGAAAGAAAAATATAGTTGTGTGAATAGTTTTTGCACTATAATTGCAGTTTAAAAATAAATTCATTGAAGGGTTCACTGAAAATGAAAAAGTGGCACTGAATAAGTATAAAGAACATAGAGAAGACAAATATCAAGACTTGAGGATGACTATAAAGTCAAATTGGGAACAAATGAAGAAAATTGATGGTATTGATGAACAAACTGTGGCTAAAATGAAAGAACTGATGAATGAAATCTATTACAAAGCTTTCTCAAACATTCTTCCTGATGATGATGTTGCGAACATATTATAAGGGTTACAGGTATTCTATGTAGTTCTTTTTTTTCTATAAATATATCAACATGAATACTAGTAAATAAACATATTTTTTTAATTATTTTATTACTAAATTAAGCAGGAAGTTCAGAAAGATGTCGGAGATATTAATAAAGAGCCAATTGAAACTGGTAGTTCAGAAACGAATGATATTTATCCAGAACAATGTCGTATAGCTACTGATACATGAAAAATTAGTTCTACTCCTGAAGTACGGGATGCTGTTGATGATAGGAAATCAAGTAAGTTTTACATCAGGAGAAAAGGAAGTTTGACAGAATCCAAATCTAATATACAAAAAGATAATGTTATTTGTAAGGATTCAGAAGAGAAGGATATTTACGACAAGAATAATGAAATTATTGAAAAGCTTGAAGAGGTAAATTACGAAAAAAGTTAATTTTTGATGAACATTGTTGATTAACTTGAGACATTATATAACATTACTTTATTTCAGGAAGGATTGATTCAAGACATTACATTATTGGAAAAAGTTACAAGTGAATCATCTAAGACAATAGAAGAGCTTCAACAAGTAATTAGAATATTTATGAATATAGATTATGGTTTGCTGACCATGTGAATATAGTATTCACATTTTTTAAGTTAAATTTTACATTAATAGAGTATGGCAAGCTGAATATATTTATTTTATGTGTAAGGGTCTTTAGAGAAATACCATGTGAATATAATCTTCACATTGAATATAATCCCATGTGAATATAATCTTCACATTAAAAAATTATGAATATGAACCTGACAGAATCAGTTTTAAGTTAAATTTTACATAAATAGAGTATGGTAAGCTGAATATATTTATTTTTATGTCTAAAAGTCTGTAGAGAAATACCTCATAGAATGACAAGAATGTGTACACTTATTTTTATTGATTAATTTGAGACATTATTTGAGATTTCAGGAAAACAAGGCATTACTTTCAATGAAGGCATACCATCATCGGAAAAAGTTACAATGGATGCGATTTTTTTAACGTATCCCAAATTCATTTTTTGCTTTTAATCCAGAATTTTTTATGAATATAGATTATGGTTTGCTGACCATGTGAATATAATCTTCACATTAAAAAAATGTGAAGATGAACCTCACAGAATCAGTTTTAAGTTAAATTTTACATTAATAGAGTATGGTAAGATGAATATTTTATTTTATGTGTAAGAGTCTGTAGAGAAATACCATGTGAATATAATCTTTACATTGAATATAATCCCATGTGATTATAATCTTCAGATTAAAAAATTGTGAATATGAACCTCACGGAATCAGCTTTAAGTTAAATTTTACATAAATAGAGTATGGCAAGCTGAATATATTTAACTATAAATTTTCTCTTATCGTGTCTGATGTTTATTGCTCTTCATCTTTTTCAAGTTTAAATATAAATTTATGTTGACAGACTTAATTGAAATGAATCATGTTTGTGAGCATTTTCAGGATGGAGATAGTGACTCATTAATCCAAAGTATTGATGAATTGCTACGATCTACTAGCAAAGAGAAGATAGATATACCAGCAGAAGTGACTCCAGTTGTTACAAATGAAAAAGAAAACTTGTCTATTGGAGACATTTCATCATTGGAAAAAGTTACAAATGAATCATCTAAGACAATAGAAGAGCTTCAACAGGTAATTAGAAATATTAATGAATATAGATTATGTGCAATAGTATGCAGAGAAATACCATGTGGTGGTTATAATAATTTTTGGGGATTTAGGTTTTAAGTATATTTAAGTTAATATCATCACAGAATAATTGAAAAATCCTAAATTGGGGATTTAGGTTTTCTGGCTGAAAACCCAGAAACAGAATTAAAATTGTGAATATGAACCTCACAGAATCAGTTTTAAGTTAAAATTGTGAATATAATTATTAGAAATAATAATGAATATAGATTGCGTGTATTAATATGCAGAGAAATACCATGTGAATATAATCTTCACATTAAAAAAATGTGAATACGAACTTCACAGATTCAGTTTTAAGTTAAATTTTACATAAATAGAGTATGGTAAGCTGAATATATTTAATTTTATGTCTAAAAGTCTGTAGAGAAATACCTCAAAGAATGAGAAGAATGTGTACACTTATTTTTGTTGATTAAGTTGAGACATTATTTGAGATTTCAGGAAGGATTGAAACAAGGCATTACTTTCAATGAAGGCATACCATCATCGGAAAAAGTTACAATGGAATCAACCAAGAAAATAGACGATCTTCAAAAGGTAATGAGAATATTCATGAAAAATAGAGTATATTTAACTGACTACATTTATTTTATATGTAAAAATATTTATAGACAGACCATGTGGATATAATCTTCACATTAAAATTACTGAAACATTAAGAATTCTTTTGTTTAATGGAATTTAATTTTCAGGGTTCCAAAGTTGAAGAGGTGTAGATGGTGGATTTTCGACAAAGGGTAGAATTGTAAAACTATACTCCAGATTCGGCAACCGGATGAGTATTGAGGCTCATGTGTCTCATCAAAGCATGAAAGCTCATGTCATAAAATCTCTGACTGAGAAGGCTGTCTCTCAGAGTACATGTTGATGTGTAGTCTCTCAGCTGAGGCCACGGCACATCTCATGAATACTGAGCAATTTCATAATTACTCCGGATCCGGCAATCGGATGAGTATCGAGACTCATGTCTCTATGCATGAAAGATCATGCCACCTTTGATGGAGAAAGTCTCTCATGAAAGATCATTCCACCTTTGATGGAGAAAGTCTCTGAATCTTGATTGAAAAGACAGAAATTTTCGAACACTCGAACAACATTCGCCAAGGCGAGTAATTTCTCATCAAAGTTCATACAGACAATCTTGCGTCTACACGAACTCACAGAAATTACTCTCGATTGAGCAAAATTCAATCATTCATAGCATTTTAACGCTGAATTCACAACACACCTACAATCTCAGATCACCATTGATCTCACGCAATTCTCAGCTTCCCTCCTACAGATTCACCCATCCTCTCTCGTGACCGAATTGACTCTGGAACGACCATTGTTCTTGGTTTAGGCCGGGGTCTTACATATTGATCTCTCGAACGTAAAGCACTCCCTTCTTGCAGTGCATCTGTGTGAGGTTCAACATTTCGTTCGGTTCAAGGAGTCTCCACACGGTCGACTCTTCAATTCCGTAAAAACCAGCAAATCGTTTTTCCCCACTCACAGATTGGCGACCACAGTGGGAGATTAATCTCTCGGTTGCAATCTCACGATTTCAAAAGATGACTGGTCTTAGGTCTGGGTTAGTTACAGGTTCCAACACAAACGACGCTATTACTAGCAACAACAACAATGACAATCAGAATATCCCGGAAACGATTCCGTCCTCCAACACTGACGGTGGTGACATTACTCCTCCTCACGCTGAAGGTCATCCCCTGTTCGGTCGACACCATGAAGAAGTCAGAGGAAATCCACCACCTACCATTGCTAATCTTATCAAAGTGTAGGAGACTCTCGCAAAGAATCAGACTGACATGGATGATACACAGAAGGAGCTGTGTAATTATCTCAAAAATCTTACTGATAAGATGACAGATAAGACTCAAGAAAAGGTAAAAGAGAAGGAGAAATCCTCAGAGGTTGCTGATTCTGAAGTAATCCCAATCCATACAGTGGATGATGATGAAACTGGCAAAGCTGCAGATTCACCAGCAAAGGAACCATCAAATTTCATTACTCGGGACGACGTGGAGCGCCTTCTGGAGAACCGTGGAAAAGACAAGACATCACATGTCCATCGTCACCAACCTCCTTATCTTGCCGCTACGCAGAAGATTCCCCTTCCAAAAGGTTACATTTCTCCAACTTTCACTCTGTATGACGGAACTGGCAATGCTCGAGAACATGTCTCTCGTTTTCTCGAAGCCTTGGGAGAGCATGAACATAACCATGTTGTTCGTCTCAAAAAGTTTTCAAAATCCTTGAAAGGTAGAGCATACACCTGGTACAACAACATCGCACCGGGGACTATCAAAAATTGGGGAGAAATGATCAACACCTTTTACAGGAAGTACTTTTTCGTGTCAGAGAAAGTCACTCTCTCTGATCTTGGAAGAATGTTCCAGAGGGTCACTGAGAATCCCAATGATTACGTGAAAAGATTCAGAGTCCAGGACCTGGACTGTCATGACCCAAATGTCACAGAGAAGCAGCTGGTAGATTTGTGTATCAACGGCATGCTCCTGGTCTACATAGCTCTACTGGAGAATCTTCGATTCCAGACTTTCTCATAACTTCACGAAGCCGCGAAGAGATCAGCAACCACTGCACCTGCTCTATTAGAAAGAGAAAAGTCCACAAAGACTGAGGAATCATGTGACACTCGAGGAAGCAGACGCCTGATCAACAAGCAGTACAGCCTGCAGTCCTCTACAAACGTTGTTGCAGAAGGGAGCAAGCGCAAGGCTGAATCCCCGAACAAGCATACTGCAGCTCCTCCAAAGACGCGAAAGAAGGACAAACCAGAGACACAGGCTCCTGGACAACGCACAGATGCTCCTGATGATGCACTTGATTTTCCACTCCCAATTGGAGAAGTGCTCGAACTATTATATGCCTGGATCCAAGATGGTGCAATCAAATTGCCATACGTCAGGAGAGACCCAACTGAGAAAGACATGGAAAATCCTCATTACTTCCGATTCCACAGGTTCGTCAATCATCCCACAAGTAGCTGCAAAGTTTTGAAACGCATATTCAGATAAAAGGTTGAGTCAAGAGAACTTAACCTTGGAGCCGAAGGAGTACACAGAGATCCTCTTCCTGTCAGGACTTTCTCTATTTCTAAAGCATCAGTCAAGGAAGCAGTTCAGTCATTGATAGAGCATGTTTGTGAATTTCTCTATCTATCAAAAGCAAAAAGAGGAGACATGTTCACATCTTTGAACTACATAGTGTCTGGGAAACGCCTACTGATTCCATAAGTACCTCCTGAACCATCAGCCACCGACAAAGAAATGTATGACTCGGGACTCACCACCGTGCATATTAAAGGAAATGAATTCAAAAGAGCATTTGTTGATGTCGGAACCGCCGTCAACATCATCCCTTTGAAAACTCTCAGGGCTGCTGGCATTACTTGACAAGAGGCTACTCATGCTCCCATAGCAATCAGAGACCACGAAGGAATCTCCAGAGATGCATACGGCTTCATCATTCTCAAAGTCACGGAGAATTTGGTCTGTACTGAGACCAAGTTTTACATAATTCGAGAAGATCCTGGATATGACATGATCCTTGGAAGAACTTGGATTCATGCTGGAAGGGTAACTTCAAAGCTTTCAACACACTCAGTCGCCGGCAAAGACTCCAAGTCAGAAGAAGAAGTAGAGGACGCCCCACCGTTTGAGCATCTGGAGGAAGTAAAAACCTTGATGGGACTTACGTAAGAACCTGGGAAAAATCCACATACCTTTGTCAAGAGGTTTCGAGCTCAGGCAAGTCTTATTCCTCTTCATGCTCCAACATTACCAATGTTCAAATATGATACTTTGATTCAAGGACTTCTCCCTACAAACGATTTAACAATTACCAAAAGTTATGAATGGATAACTTCACCTCACCAATATTATACCCAATGGTTGGGTCCAGAGCTTCTCCAAGTCGGTCATTCTATCAAAAGGTTTATTGCTTAGGACCTGGATAAGCACGACAGACAGTATGCTGGGTACTTTCCTCTACATGAATGTCCATACGTGCTACAACCATGGAATCAGCAAAATATATTCAAGGCGCAAACCACTAAACCAAAAAAATTCAAGGAATATAATCTTTACATTGAATATAATCCCATGTGAATATAATCTTCAGATTAAAAAATTGTGAATATGAACCTCACGGAATCAGTTTTAAGTTAAATTTTACATAAATAGAGTATGGCAAGCTGAATATATTTAACTATAAATTTTCTCTTATCGTGTCTGATGTTTATTGCTCTTCATCTTTTTCAAGTTTAACTATAAATTTATGTTGACAGACTTAATTGAAATGAATCATGTTTGTGAGCATTTTCAGGATGGAGATAGTGACTCATTAATCCAAAATATTGATGAATTGTTACGATCTACTAGCAAAGAGAATATAGATATACCAGCAGAAGTGACTCCAGCTGTTACAAATGAAAAAGAAACCTTGTCTATTGGAGACATTTCATCATTGGAAAAGTTACAAATGAATCATCTAAGACAATAGAAGAGCTTCAACAGGTAATTAGAAATATTAATGAATATAGATTATGTGCAATAGTATGCAGAGAAATACCATGTGGTGGTTATAATAATTTTTGGGGATTTAGGTTTTAAGTATATTTAAGTTAATATCATCACAGAATAATTGAAAAATCCTAAATTGGGGATTTAGGTTTTCTGGCTGAAAACCCAGAAACAGATTTAAAATTGTGAATGTGAACCTCACAGAATCAGTTTTAAGTTAAAATTATGAATATAATTATTAGAAATAATAATGAATATAGATTGCATGTATTAATATGCAGAGAAATACCATGTGAATATAATCTTCACATTAAAAAAATGTGAATACGAACTTCACAGATTCAGTTTTAAGTTAAATTTTACATAAATAGAGTATGGTAAGCTGAATATATTTAATTTTATGTCTAAAAGTATGTAGAGAAATACCTCAAAGAATGAGAAGAATGTGTACACTTATTTTTGTTGATTAAGTTGAGACATTATTTGAGATTTCAGGAAGGATTGAAACAAGGCATTACTTTCAATGAAGGCATACCATCATCGGAAAAAGTTACAATGGAATCAACCAAGAAAATAGACGATCTTCAAAAGGTAATGAGAATATTCATGAAAAATAGAGTATATTTAACTGACTACATTTATGTTATGTTTAAAAATCTTTATGGACAGACCATGTGGGTATAATCTTCACATAAAAATTACTAAAACATTAAGAATTCTTTTGTTTAATGGAATTTAATTTTTAGGGTTCCAAAATTGAGGAGGTGTAGATGGTGGATTTTCGACAAAGGGTAGAATTGTAAAACTATACTCCAGATTCGGCAACCAGATGAGTATTGAGGCTCATGTCTCTCATCAAAGCATGAAATCTCATGCCATAAAATCTCTAACTGAGAAGGTTGTCTCTCAGAGTACATGTAGATGTGTAGTCTCTCAGCTGAGGCCACGACACATCTCATGAATACTGAGCAATTTCAGTAATTACTCCGGATCCGGCAATCGGATGAGTATCGAGACTCATGTATCTATGCATGAAAGCTCATGCCACCTCTGATGGAGAAAGTCTCTCAGGGAAGATGAAGATGTGTAGTCTCATACTATATAAAATCGAAAGATTGGGCGGCTCCTATACAGCATGTCTGCTAGTATAGAGCGACAACGTCTTCGGGATGTAACCAGGTTTTCCCCGACTATGCAAGAGGAATATGACACTCCAGCAAGTTCATATTGCTCAACCCTCAGATAATTAATACTCCTAGACAGGAAGCCCTTCTAGTATAGAGCCAGCAATTAATTATCTTAAGTCGTCTGAATATCCAGCAATATTCTACGAGCCATCGTCTGAATATCCAGCAATATTCTACGAGTCGTCAATTAATCGCCTGAATATCCAGCAATACTCTACGATTCCTCTTTATATTTCGTTACTTCAATCTGTGGTTCTTCCCAGCAGAATTCCACAGGTTAATAATAAATATTCAACGAAACAGGCATCTGAGTATCGAATAAGCCCTGATAAAAATGGTGCAAGTGTAATTAGCAGATATTGCACAAACCAGCATTTTGAATGCACGAACGAACATTTCAAAAATACGAACGAACGAGGAACCTATGCAAAATAGGAAGGGAAAATAATAATAATAAAATATTAAGCAAAAGCGCCAGGGGACTAGGCTCACCAGCCGGCCAGTCATGCCGTGACTAGTCCCGCGCCCAATTTTATATTTTATCATATTTTTACTATTTTCACGATCTCATGAAAATCCTCTTGTTCGAGCAAATTTCCTTTATTTCAAAGAAATTATCTAAATCACATGATTTTATCAAAAATAATAAAATTAGGGAAAGGTGTTGCGGGACCGAGCACCATCCGGCCTTGTCTTTTCCGTGGCCGGTCCCACACCTCACGTCCCATTATTTTATTATTTCTTCTCAAATTATGAAAATTCCTTGATTTTATGAATTTTCCTTAAAATCATGAAAATTACCTAATTTCATGTATTTTTATCTAAATCACATGATTTTATCAAAAATAATAAAATTAAGGAAAGGTGTCGCGGGACCGCCGGCCGCCCGGTCATGCCTTGGCCTGGCCGGTCCCACACCTCACGTCCCATTATTTTATTATTCCTTCTCAAATTATGAAAATTCCTTGATTTTATGAATTTTCCCTAAAATTATCTAATTTCATGTATTTTCTTTAAAATCATGGAAAATATTAAAAAATTAGGAAAACTTGTGGGACCGGGATCTAGCCGGCCGACCATGCCCTAGCCGGTCCCACGCGCCTATTATTTTATTATTATTTGGTGTTTTGTTTACTGATTTCATAAAAACTCGCTGATTTCAACAAAATATCTTGATTTTCAACAAATCCCTTTGATTTTATGAAAATTATCTAAAATCATCAAAATTACATAAAATCGGGAAGAGTGCCTTAGGACCCGCCCATTGGCCGTCCGGCCATGCCACGGCCATTGCCGGTCCCACACTCCCATTTCCTATTTTATATTTTAATTTATGTCTCTCATCTCATGGAAGTTCCCTAATTTCGCCAAACTCTCCAGTTTCATGGAATTTCCTTTAAATCAGAGAAAAATACATAAAATCACATAAAACTGGGAAAAGCATGTGGGACCGCGTATCATCCGGCCAGCCTTGCCCTAGCCGTGGCCGGTCCCACACCTTGTGATTCCTTGTTTATTTATTATTTTCATCATCTCATGTATTTTTCCCAGTTCAGCAAAACCATGGATTTTTCATATTTTCTCCAAATGTTGCTCAAACGTGCACCAGAAAATATCAAAATTCTCAGGACTGAAGCACGGACATCATGGTGACACGGGCACATCCCCTTGACCGACCAAGGGTGACCCTGAGGCTTGCAAACATCTGGTCCCTCATGTTTTAATGATTTTAACCTAATTTGCTCAGTTGCTCATATTAGGTTCGAACTCTTTCCAAACAATTGGAAGTTCACCCAAATGACCATCCACTGGTCCCACGACCACCAAGAGCCGGTCTCATGGCCTCTTGGTCGGTCCCTCATATTTTCTACATCAGGTTTTATGATTTGTCGCTCACACGAGCATTATTTCAGTAAATGATTAAATCAACATTTAATCATTCTTTCACCAACTGGTCCTCAAGAGACTTTGGTATTTTTGCTCATTCGAGCATTTGGGCATTATATGGCGAACCCGTCATCCCATGTAGCCGGTCCTATGTGATTTTCAGTAAATCATCATCTCGGTAAAATTAGGGTTTTGAATCCAGAACTCTGCAGAAACGTGATTCTGAGCAGATTCGAACATTCTGATAATTTTATGTTGATACCATGATTAACATTCGTATTTATTTTGCTCGATTCAGCAGTCAGTAACTTAAATTAATATTTTATTTGGTTCATCTACCAAAAATTCATCAAAAGAACAATATTTGTTCAAACTAGCAATATTTACTCAATTAGCAATATTCGCTCGAACCGGCAATATTTGCTCAAACCAAAGAATATTGGTTCAACTATCAATATTCAACAATTTAGCAACACAATTTTTCTCGTCTTAGGTTATAATGATACCTCGTCTCAGCAGACATACATTTAATTTATGACTTTCGAAACATTTGCTAATCATGTTCAACTCAGCAATACATGGACTCATCGTCCCACAAAGTCAGCAACTGACTCCACGAGATTTCAATCGTGTCACATGGTGGGATATTAACTAGGGTTTTGGTCTGGCGGTCTACGACATGTATGTTCACCCACAATGAGAATGTGAGCAAGTCGTGCAATCAGTTGGAAAAGTCAGCAAAGTAGTGGGTGGAAAGTTAACCAAGTCCTCCGCATGATGATTAATTTGTTTAACATGATTTCCCACTTCCCCACTCTCTGATTCCAGCAACTGTCACACTTCATGGGATCATGGTGTTTTCAACTTCGGCATTATAAAATGTCTCTGAATCCTGATTGAAAAGACAGAAGTTTTCGAACACTCGAACAACATTCGCCAAGGCGATTTCTCATCAAAGTTCATACAGACAATCTTGCGTCTACACGAACTCACAAAAATTACTATCAATTGAGCAAAATTCAATCATTCAGAGCATTTTCACGCTGAATTCACAACACACCTACAATCTCAGATCACCATTGATCTCACACATTTCTCAGCTTCCCTCCTGCAGATCAGCCCATCCTCTCTCGTGACCGAATTGACTCTGGAACGACCATTGTTCTTGGTTTAGGCCGGGGTCTTACAGATTGATCTCTCGAACTTAAAGAACTCCCTTCTTGCAGTGAATCTGTGTGAGGTTCAACATTTCATTCGGTTCAAGGAGTCTCCACACGGTCGACTCTTCAATTCCGTAAAAACCAGCAAATCGTTTTTCCCCACTCACAGGAGGGACCAAGTGAAATTTCAACAAGAAAACGAGAAATATCAACGGACGAACAAACATAAGTACTTGAAGGAAGTCAAACATCAATGGATAATGAACCACTCATCAAACGACTTGGTAGAATTTCAAACAAAATGCTGCCGCTCAAAGTACAAGAAATACAACCAAAGGTTGCCACTCCAACAAAGGATGTAATTGCTCGGATACAAAAGGTACAGAAAAGATATAAATTCATTATCATTTTTATTTTAAGAAAATAAAATCATCATTTTAACAAGTTTCATCTGTTTTCTCTTAAAAGATGCTGAAGAAGCCAATTGCTACAGAAAGTCTACAAAGTTCTATTGAAAATTTAGTGGACAATATGCCACTGGGAAATTTAGAAAAATCTATTGAAAATTTAATGGACCATATTTCTGCTTCGGTTGTTCAAAGCACAGACCCAGAAGGATCCATTTTAAAAAAGGTTTGAAAACTCAAAGTGTATTTGAATTTCTTCTATCGTTTAATAGAACTTATATGTAAATTATATCCTTTAATTTCTTCTATCCTTCAATAGAACTTATATGTATTTGGTATCCTTTAATATGCAGGGAAACAAACTGAGTTTGAAAAGAAAAAATGAAGACCAGGATAGCAAACATAAAGACAAAAAGGAGCGAGCAAACCCCATTATCTCCCATGTTTCTGATAAGGATAAAAGCAAGATGAAGTCAACAATTGCCTCCACATCAAAAATGCAGTTAACACGTGAAGTTAGAAAAATTAAGATGAGATCAACTGGAACGCAACTGAAGAAGAATGTGAATAAGACCAAACTATTTCTGCAAATGGAAGAACGCCAGCAAGATGTTGTGCTTAAGTTCTTCAAAAAATCAACAACAACGTAAGATCTTGTTTATAAAATTTCGTTAAGTTTTCAATATAAGGTTTTCAATAACTAAATTAATTTTTCAATATTATGAAAATTGCAGGTCAATTGCTTTTAAAGTAACGTCAATGTTTGACGGTGAGGATGAGTTCAGAGTTTTCATATCAAGGAAATGTATCGAGGACCTCATGTTTAATGCATTTTTGGACGCCAGTATCCTTATATACAAAGTTTATAAGCTCAAGAAAGCATTTGAGAAAGATACAATCAATAAGTTCATCAAAGTACTATACCTGGATGCGAAGTCTTTGGTGAGTCATTATTAAATTTAATATTTGTTGGGAAAAAACATTAGACAAAATATCTGCAGGATAACACAGTTGCAATGATATCTGCACAGTAAAAAAAAAAATCTTCTGGTAGTATATTTAAGTTAATATCAGGTCATTATACTAAGTCAATTATACACAGTTGAAAATGAGTGAATAATGAATTCCTATAGTACTTGTTACTAAGTCATTTTATCAAATTCTTTTCAGTTTTTTGTCAAACACAAAGATACTATGCAAACATCATTGAAACACGGAGTTCATTACCAATATCAAATATGAATTCTGTTGTGAAGAAGATTATGATACCATTGCACCATGAAGAGTTGGATTGTACACAACATTGGACTTTGCTGGAGTACTTTGTCCAGAAAAAATATTTCTTACACTACAATTCGTGGTCTGACCAATCAAGAGAACACTGTTATACAAATGCCAAAGAAATGGAAAATGAATGCTTGGGAGCAATCAACAAGTTCATGGAGAAGGAGGGCCTAAAGAAGGTTTCTAAAGCTATGGTCTATGAAGCTCCAGTACCACAACAAGGGAAATCTAATGACTGTTTACTGTATGTTTGTCATTTTATGAAAAGACGATCACTAAATGAAAATCATGATGGATTTCAAAGTAGCATGGAAGATGCAGATATGCTGAAAGAGAAGATTCATAGGAAGAGGGCGACAATAACTTTCAAGTTACTCACTGCAACCACACCTGCAGAAAGTTGGAAGGAAGACAATTCCATGGAATAACTGCAACAAAAAAATATCTTTCAACTTACTCAGTTATGTTTGGATTATTTGTATACATAAATTAATTAGACATCTTATGTTAAGATTATCAATATATATCTTGAAACTTAATCTTAAAATATATTCAGTTTATCACTATATATCTTCAAAAATCCTGGTAGTAGTACTTGTAGTTATATATTGATAATCTGAACCACCAATCTTAAAAAATATATTCAGCTTATCACTATCTTAAAATCCTGTTTATATGTATTACTGTTCTACTTTAATTTCTTGACTAAATAAAACATGTGAATAATTTCTGCACAGAATATATGTACCTTAATAAGATTTCTTAAGTTCAGATTATCACTATATAACTTAATAAGATTACTTAGGTTCAGATTTCTTACGTTCAGAATATATAAGTTAATCTTAAAATCATGTTCATGTTTAATCTGGGCTAAAATAAATGTGTGAATAATATCTTCACAGAGTATATTAAAAAAAAAGTGTGATTATTATCTTCACAGGCACAAACAAGTGAATATAATAAAGAGAGCTGTGAAGTTATAGTACTTTTCAAGAGTTGTAGATAATTTTCAAGTTTTTTTTTAACCTGTATTTGTTCAAAAAACATAAATGTAGCATTTCAGAACTAATGTAACATTTCAAAAATTAGATTTGTAGCATTTCAGAACTAATGTGACATTTTAGAATTAAATGTAGCCAAGTATTTTGTTCAAAAAAACATAAATGTAGCATTTCAGAAATAATAAAGCCAAAGTATTTTCCCAATCCATATCCTCTTCTTGTAGTAGCATTTCAGAACTAATAGTTGTGTAGAGAACTAATAATTTGTTTAAAAGTTCACTTATAAGCCAAAGTATTTTCCCAATCCATGTCCTCTTCTTTTAGTAGTTGCGACTGGAGCTTCACCAGGGGGATCTAGACAGGTTCTCTTGTTGTGAAGATTTAACTTTCTGCAGTTACCACACATTCGTTTTTCCCTAGGCTTTTCAGAACGAGGTATGTACCTCTTTTTTTTCTGTCTTCCAGGTCCTCTAACAACAGTAGGAGCATTAACCTTATTGGCTTCATCAACTTCATTTGGTTTCTTAACATCAGGAATGAGGACAATTGGATATGAATAGGCATTTCGATAGCAATCAGTTGTAAACGCAGGATCAATGTAATGATATACAATGTGTTTAGAGTACCTACAAAAAAGAAAAAGGACTCATCAATTAACAGCAATGGAAAACAAAAATATCAATGTAATATGTAGAAAAGATAACAACAAGAGGAAAAAAAACTTAGAATGCATTGCACAACATGGGAACACGGGAATCCGTTAGCATCCCATCTTTGACAAGTACAACTCATAGAATACAACTCCACTAAATGCTTCTTTGGAGGAGATAATGTATACACTTCAAACAAACCATCCCCTGCTGGCTTAACCCTATAGCTTCTACCAACATCCTTAATGGTCTTAAGTCTGTGTTCTATTCTGAATGTAAGGACTAATTTCCATTTTTCAGATTCCTTCTTCCTTTTATACATCCAATCCATAAGATGGACCCGAATTTGATCCGCTAAAAATGAATGTGGAAGTCCCTTGTCATTTTTTTTATAAAACTATTGAAAGATTCAATAACACTAGAACTCTTTTCTCCATAACGCATTCCCAAAAATGCATAAGTTGCCCAATTCTCATGAGGAATTCCGTTCATCCAAATGATCATTTTATGTAAGTTGTACAATTTCATGGATTTCAAAGCGGAAGCAAAACCTTAAGGAGTGAGAGCATAGTACGCATACTTAAACATACTAACTGTTGCCTTGTATCTCTTATCATTTTTAGAAACATGAATATTAAGCTTCATGTGATAAAAACAGAAGGAATGAAAGTAGCCTGGAAAAACTTCTGGGACTGCATGTATCAGTCCTTTACCTCGATCGCTTATAAAAGATATAGTTCTTTTCTCATCAAGAATCTCCTTCAAATGCTCTAAAAACCATACCCAATTTGGTTTATCTTCAATGTCAACTATACCAAAATCTATAGGAAAAATTCCTGAAAATAAACACAAAAAAACATCCGAAAAAAGTAGTGTGAATAATATATCCACAGAAGAAAATTGTGAATAATAGTGGGGTGAACCCCGAGTATAGTGAACCTGGAATTCTGGAAACTCCTATAAAAAATAGCAAATACTAGGGCTATTTTCAAGGCTACCAATTGCATATGTGAATTGGTTGTGATACATGTGGATTGCATATGTGAATTGGTTGTGCCTTAACTAATTCTAGTTATGTACAACTTCATTTGAGTATTTGTAATAGGAATGTCATGGCTGGTTACCCTAAACACTCAAACTCCCCTTAACCAACAAATTATATTGCCTAGTAATACAAATACAATATTATTGAAACAGAAAACATAAAGTATGAATAAAATACCTTGATTTGCATCCTTTCCCACAGCTACCATTAGGGCACCCTTGTGTTTTCCGACAAGAAAGGTAGCATCCAGGATAATCATAGGATGACAGAAGTTAAAGCCATGTATAGAAGCTTCAAAAGATATGAAAAATCTCTCAAACTTCTTGGAGACTTTATCAACTTCAAGAACAATTTTACTACCAGGATTATACTTATTCACATCATCAACATACCATTGAAAGTCTGAATATGACTTCACATCATCTCCCCATAAAACTTGCTTTCCATACTCAAGATCGGAATAAGCTTGATGGTAACTTAAATCTATCCCATAATCCAATTCAAATATTTTTTGGATATCTGAAGCCTTCTTTTTGTGAGGATCGTGTCTTATATCGTCCATTATCACACTTTGTACAAACTTACACTTGCATTTAAATTGGCGAGAATCAGCAGTACCAGCTCCACATGTGTGCTCTTTGTAAAATGTTTTAATTTTAAACAGATATAAGTTACCTTGGATGGATGAAGCATGAAATCTCCATTTACAAGTTGTCGTGGAGAACGAAGCACACTATAAAAAGAAAAAATATCTTAAAGTTAAAGAAAAGAAAATTTAAAAAGAAGATACAAAATATAACTTGAAATGTGTATATTTCCTGCACATGAAAAAATGTGAATACTAACTACAAAAGAAATTAGCTTAACAGTATAACGATCAGGAGCACTCTTTATGATTGCATATGGATATCCGATACTGATGCAATACTTATCAACAGCTGAACGAACTACATTTACCCCCTACAAACTGTTGACCAACATCACCAATAACATTCTTCCACTCCTTTAATCTCCTTGGACGAGACACTAGTGCTCCATCTTCAATAAAAGCAGTGTTGTTATCTTCAGCCAAGTCATCTACTACATCACCATCATAATCTGCTGATGTTGCCAAAGAAGAACAACTCTCCCTAACAAATTCAATCGACAAGTCAAAACTGCTGATATTATTATCAATATAGAATAAAATCATTGACTGTAGCTGAAAATCAAGACGGAGAGGCACTTTATTGCCCTCGTAGACACAAGTGAAGTAAAAATCAGAATTACGGAGAGAAATCCAACGAGAACAAGCCATCATCTTTAGCTCCTTAATTTTAGATGATGATGTGACAACATGTGAAAATTTTAAATTGCAAAAATGAACAACTGCGGTAGCATTAACACCCATATTATCCTCTGCCAAAAAATAACAAACATAAAAACAAAAAGAAAAAGAAGTTAGCTCTGGATATATTTTTTATTTTATGCATAGCAGGTATGAACCCATATTAGAAATAAAGTGTTATTATTATCTTCACACACATAACAAGTGAATATAATACACTATAAGAAACCTGTTAGAAAGTGTGATTATTATCTTCACACACACACAAGTGAAGATAATACACTTGTTCTTCATCTGTTTTATTTGGTTTAAGTGAAATCAAATTATTCTTTTCCATATACAAGTGTGATTATTATCTCCACACACACAACAAGTGAATATAATACACTATAAGAAACCTGTTAGAAAGTGTGATTATTATTACACAAGTGAATATAATACACTTGTTCTTCATCTGTTTTATTTGGTTTAAGTGAAATCAAATTATTCTTTTCCATATACAAGTGTGATTATTATCTTCACACACACAACACGTGAATATAATACACTATAAGAAACCTGTTAGAAAGTGTGATTATCATCTTCACACACACACAAGTGAATATAATACACTTATAAGAAACCTAATGTAAAAGTGTGTGTATTATCTTCGCAAATAAGATATTCTCAGTATGATAGATTAAGATTATAGGTAATTGTACATGTTATCTAATTAGGATGAAAGACTAATATCTTCACAAGATTGCAGCACTGTTTTTATATTGAAGATGTACAGTAAACAAAAACAAAAAATTGTACTGATTCTAAATATCAACAATCTTCTCTGAAACGAATTGTACTTGTAAGAAACAAAAATTGTACTGTTTTTAAAGAGAAACATTTATTTCTTCTCAGTATCAACGATTATGATTTTATATTACAGATCAGAAACAAAAACAAAAAGATGAAGAAGAAGATGATTATGAAAAAATACCTAAAAATCTTTGAAGTCTCCGTTGATTAGAATGAGCTCAATTTTTACTGAAAATCTTCTCTGAAACGAATTCAATCAGCTCAATATAATTGAAAAAACTAATCTGAATATAATTGAACTCCTAATTAAGTATCGAATCACTAAACTTTGCTCTTCTCTAGAATCGAATCATGGGTTTTCTCTCGAATCGAACACTGAACCTTGATCTTTTCTCGAATAAAATATTAAATCACCGAACCTTGATCTTCTCTCGAATAAAATCAGAAATCACTAACAATCTCTACCAACCTCGTAGAAAAAATCATCCTCCCTGCTCTCTCTCTTTTCTCAAATTCTAATAAAATCTCGATCTGTTTTTCAGTTATTAACGAAAAAACAGAAGGAAGGTTATTTTTGGAACATACAAATTTTTTTGGATGACGTCATCACTCTTTTTTATTATAATGACCTCTGTATTATTCTTTTGACCCTCTGTTTTAAGTGGGCTCAGAAATTAGAAACTCCTCTCAAACCCAAAATCATTAGAGTAAGAAAGAGCGAGGTGAAGGTCAAACACTTAATTCCCACATTTTACTTCCAAGGTGGGTCCACGTATAAAAAAAAATTTAAAAACTCTATTTCCTTTCTTAGGGTGTTAACACCTCACCAATTCAAAAGTGCACTCCATCTTCCACGCCGGAAATCTATCCAAGGAATTCATCTTTTTGCTTCCTTATTAGTATTTTGAAATGCTGTTGACTTTTCTATAGAAGAACGGACAAAAAAGAATATTTTTTTTTGAAGCCCCAGAATATTTGCTGCCCAAAGCGGTGCTTTGCCCTAGGGCCGGCCATGCACACATATATATAGAGGTAGAATTCGTTGACATGGTTATAATGATATAATTTTGCATTTTAGCGCCATTTTTTCTACCAAATCCAACCAGAAATGAATTTGAAGTTAATTTTTTGATGACATGTTCTTCTTATAAGTCTCTATACTTCCACCAAGAATGAGAGCATTCCGAGATGTATAAGACCACCATCTACCACTTTGAATATCAACCATTGATGATTAACGGTTGAAATTAAATTTTGTGGATGGTGAAGTTTCGTATTCTGGAGTAATATCATTTCTTGGTAAGAATATAGAGTTTTATACGACGAACATGTCACCAAAATATTAGCTTCAAATTAATCGCAGTTTAGATTTTCTAGAGAAAAAGGTGCCACCACTCAAGATTATCTCATTATAGCAAATTTGTGCACCCCTCTAAAACCGGGATGCATATACCGGCTCTTGTAATTGGCTAAAATTTCTATAAGCGGTTTTAATACTGGTTTTCTTGTTTCGACTTTTTTTTATCCTTTCTCTAAAATTCCGTAGAATAATAGAAGTAAAATTTGCTCCATTAACACCTAACAACTCTTTGCTTCTGTTTTCAAATCCTCTGATATGCTAATGCCGAAGTCTCCAAACGTAGAGAGTGTAAATACAAGATCAAGATATGGAACCAAAATTTATTACAATAAATGTCTGCCATTTATCTTTCTGTTTCAGCCTTAAAAGCTTTTGTAAGCAATTTTTTGTTATAGAAATGGCTAAGTTTTTCAATAATGATATCTAAGGATATTTTAAGGTTTAATAAATATCGAAGAAAAACTTGATCCTACCAAACCCAGAAAAAATCGATGTTCAAAATTATACCCATATTTCTTCTTTGACTGGAATCTAGCAATTTTTTACAGATTTCTTCATCAGCAAATAATAAAACTCAGTCTCAAAACTTTATCGGGAATGAACCGGCATGAATAATGATCTCGACATAAGCCCAATGATCGATCAGGAATCGATGTATTTGTTGGATTCTGGATTTTAGTCTGTGTGGATTGCCATTAACTTTGGCAATGAATAACAAAAACAACACACCAATAGAAAATATGTGAAACTAAAATTTGTCGGTTCGTTATGATATTGTATCAACAAATTAAGAGCAAGTCTTATGGTGGAATCCAACCTATTCCAAGTGTGGGAAAATTGTGGAATGTCAAGTCTAATGCTTCCAAGTTGAGGTCTTCCACAGTTTTTCCAAGCCATGTTCTATGATTTTGCGGGATGGTATGTGGAATCCATGGAAGCATTAATCAGATTACCGTAAAACACCATTCATAATAGCGTGCTAGAAGACGGAATACAATAAAAATAGCATTCAACGGTAATCTAAATAGCGTAAAACACTATTCAGAATAGCGTTTTTTTTTATTTGTAGATTTAAAACGAGCAGTTGAAAATCTAACGGCTGAGAAAAAAAGCGTTGATCTTGATAACATAAAGCACTATTTTTGTTAGCGTAAAACGCTATTTTGAATATCGTTTCTTCTGTTCCACCACTAAACTTGAACTTCCATCCACAATTCCAATTGTTGAGGTGGCGTGGAAGATGGAACTCTCCGACCATAAAACTTGCTCCAAATTCAGAAGATCTAGTGTCAATGGAGGCAATAAGGCAAAAAAAAAAAAAAGAACAAAAGAAAAAAGAGAGAACAAAACAAAAGGAAAAAAGCAAGAACAAGAAGCGTTAATGGAGATTCCTTCCAATATTCCCATTAAAGAAAACGTATTTAAAGGAAAAGACAAAAGCCATTCAGGAGATTTTAAAGTGAGAATGTTATAAATACCTTTCATTTTTGCGTCCACTAATGAAAACAATTTGTGCTAGTTGCTTCCATTTTTCAGAAGGTAGGGGTATTTTTAAAAATTGTATAAGGACATATTTTAAGGTGCGAATTTTGAGAGGTGTTTAAATAATGTTTCCGGCTTTAAACCAATTGCAACGACCAGAATGTGCATCCCGATTTTAGAGGGATGCACAAATTTGGACTCCGTGTCAACGGATCCAACCCCATATATATATATGTGTGTGTGGGGTGGGGATAGAAACGACACTTGTCACTAAAATAAAAATTAGCTTACCCGTTTTATTGGAGGATCTCCAAGAGGAGAGTCTGCTCTTGCACCTATCATGACTTCTGTGCTAAGAAATTGATCAACCAGAACCAGAACCAGAGCTCGTTTTCCAGTAACAAATACCAGGTTGAGCGGATATAAACCGCGTAACGATCTTATCTCCAGAGATGCGGCTAAAGTTTTTACACCGATGCCTGCTGGCCTCGACGCAACTTGCCCGAAGGCAAGACTCCTTAACACATCCCGTGTCCTGTTCGCTTTCGGTACGGAGCGTGCATCGGTCATCACTTTAGTGGAATTACGTGTTCGCGACCATTTAGGTGATGTATCCACATACTCCATGTCCCGGCTACAGGGCTATTGGGGGGTTCTACCGTGGTTGTTTACGTGTTCGCGGTTTAAACAATCCTACTAATAGAAAAGACAAAAATTCAAAGGTAATAAGGTCCACTCATGTACCTCGAGTACATACCTCCTTCACGTGGATCGCTGCCTTCCACGCACTTCTGTCGAGCGCCAACTCTCTTTCTAAGCCTCGGTCGTTCAGACCCCGTTTTATCAAGAAATTTATAACCATCTTACATAAAATAGATATATGTTTGTTTGGTCTGTAAAGCTTGAATTATTAGGCCCGTGAGATTTTGGACAATCCCTTTAAACAATATTAGTTGAATTTCAATTGTCTACATATATTTGTCTAATTCTTCACCTAGCTCTACGTGATTTACAAAAACTATCGCTCTCACAAATGTACGCATCTTTTTTCAACTATTTTGTGGTCTTTGAGTATGTCATTGACATTGAAACTTACGGAAACAACTGATATGCAGCAGTTGTAACTTTGATGAATTGGAAAACATGATATATTATATAAATACGTTCTCATTTTTTGCTAACTCAAAATTATTCCTTGCTAATGCACACTGATCAATTAACTAATTTCATTGTGACTAATTAGTTAGCATAAAATAATAATAAGTACAGTAAAAACTCTTTTAATTAATACTCGATTATTTAATAAACTCTCTTAAGTAATATTTTTGGTCGTTCCTGAATTGGGGATAACGTGCCATATTAATAATTCACAAAATTATAAGATAATGCTTTTTTGATTACCTATATAGGCCTCATATGAAATATAAATTAATAATGTATTACTCCCTCCGTTCCACTTTAGATGATGTTTTAGAGTTTTTTGTATGTTCCAAAATAGATGAGAGTTTAGCTATTTTCTCTAAATTCTCACTGATTTACCCCTGCTTTGGGACCACAACATTGCATTCATTGTCTTTGTTATCAGTGAGAGATAATTAATCTAATTTAAGATTTTAAATTTATTCTCTATAATCTTAGGATATTTGGTCATCCCAACTGGAATTATACGGGGATTCATAATTTATACTTGAATCCATAAACAAAAAATTAGGAGGTTTGAATTTTTAGGAAAATATTAATATGAGTAGATTAGGAAAAAAATTATTCTCTTTGATGTTTCTTAATCTGCGTGAAAAACTCTACAACATCATCTAAATTGGAACGGAGGAAGTATATATGTATTCAATACATTAATGATTTACGAAGACTTTTTGAAAAATGGTTTAATTGTTTTCTGTTTTTTGTTAAAATCAATATCACATTGAATTTCATCTCTAATTTTTCTTACCATTGTAAAAAAACTTGGTGTTGTTTTCTCATAGCTCAGTAAGAAATAATTCAATGTGATAGCCGCTTTAATAGCCTCATTTCGTGAAGGGGGATTTATCGTATAACTTTCATCATCTTCTTCCACATCTTTATCAGTTCTCATAACGTTCTCGATTATTTATTCATCGGTTAACAACCGTGTAACTTCATTTTCTTCCGCATAATTTAGGACATCTTCGACATTTATTGAATTGCGATAGCCCAACTTCTCGATCAAATTTTGCAAGTTTTGAGTGATTTCACTGTCTATATGTTCATCCAAATTGTCTAAACTTGTGTTTAGATAGGAAATAAAAAATATGATTGGATATTGTGTTTATAAAAATATGATTTGATATTATTGTATTTATATAGGAAATATATAAGATATGATATGGTATTTTGTTTGTATAGAAACTATTTATTTGATATGAAATTTATCTATTAGTTAATAATTAATAATTAATTAATAATTGATATGGTATTTTGTTTGCATGGATGTTACAGGGGTATCTCCCTTCACTGGTGAAGGTATTCTCTCTTTTGTCTCTGACAAAGCTATTTCTAATGTTGTTGCACGAAAACGTACCAAATACTTTGATAGTGCGTTTCACTTGGTTATGGGCTTGGCATTTTAGCTTTCTCTACTTTGGGGAAATTAGGTGAGGATACTTTATGTTTTTTTAAGCGTCTGAAGAACTGCTTAGTTTGTAATGATGCTAGTAGTGGTGTTGGTAGCTTTATTTTTCATAGATTAGGTGTTGCTATTCAAAAAGGTGTTGGAGCCCAGCTTGTGGCAAGGTTACCAACCAAAAATATGTAATCTTATCATATACAATTAACATATTAATCAATTACTGATTAATATCTCGTTTAATTAATAGATTTTGATGGTCCCGATAACATTAATTTATAAAGTTTCCATTGTATAATAGATCCAATACAGAGAAAAAGTACTACAAAAAAACTAGTACAAGCTTTTCCCATAATGTTGGGTATAGCCGTTGAGAAAAATGTTGGCTCTCCATTGTGTAGTGATTTTTATCACGCGCTTTAATCAACTATCACAATCTGTCGAAATTTAGATCCTAACTCATTATTCCTATGCGTTTCGAGCTTCATTATCTGATTTCTGATATATTAAGAATATTTGCAAATTGTAAGATCATACTATTTCGCCTAATTCCTCTCAAATTCGGAATTAATGAAGTAATCGTGGAAATTGAAAGAGACATTGGATCAATTGTCCAAATATTTTTAAAACATGGTTCTAATGGACGAGTAAAAACCAGTATGGGTGAAATGGACACTAAAAAAGTAACAAGAATGAATCTGGATTCATCCTGGCTTATATTTAGAAAATAGCGAGGGTGAAACTGGATGCATCTTAATGTAAATTAAAAATAAGAAAAAGTATTTGAAAATTGGTATGATGAAAATGTTAACATCCTGGCTGTTTTTACATTCTCGTCTATTTAAACAATATCAAATTTTACATGTCTTTTTTACCCAGAAATTATCGTTATTGGGTTAGTCGACCCATTTTGTGAAATTGAAAACATGTATTTTCTGCATTAAGATCATACTACTTCCCTAGTTCTTATTGCGGGAGTGAAATTCTATGCCCAAGATACTGATTTTATTTCCAATATCCAAATACGCCATTAAGTGAAATTCAAACTTGGATATAAAATTAGTGTCACTTTATACGTGGCCTTCTAGTTCGTTATTTATCATGTACAAAATGTAAATTGAAGCCTTTACCATAGCTAGCTATAGGCCTATAGAGTCCAGCAACAATATAATTTCATATAGATTGGTTAGAAATCAACCCAATTATACTTCAGATAAAAGAACAGTGACATAAGATATCTAAAAATACAACAAAAATTTGCTAGACGGATTCAGGGTTGACCCACTATACAAGAAACCTTTCTTCAACAAGCAAAGTACGCACACACTAGCTAATTAAGACAAACAAAGATGTATTAAGTTGAAGAATACATAGTCTTTAACAATTTGGTGAAGAAGGTGGTGACTTTCGATTGAAATTTCTACCCATTTTCTCAGGGTGCAAAATAATCTTTCTTTATCTTTTTGTTGTTAATGTTTCGAAGCAAAATGAAGAGGACAAATGATGCAAGTTAGGAAGAAAAATCCTAATCAAATTTGAACTTTGAAGCACTAGTAATATCTGTTGAGTAGTCTAATTCCTTACTTGTAACCCTCCTTTTCTTTTATGCTTGATTCTTCTTCCGAAGCAAGATTATACCAGTAGTAGAGCTTTGAGTACATGATATTATGTACTGTTTCCGTACCTATTATATAAGCGGAGTTTTCATTTTTCCTTATACCACTATATAGGCGGAGTCCAAATTTCAAAACATTTTTTATTTCTATTACTCTTATTTATTTGTTTAGGAATCATCACAATTGAGTGTATGTCTCTAACATTGAGAATATAATTAAGAGTAAAACAGGAAAAACATAGAAATTTATAAAATCAAAAAGATTTCTTAATCTAAGAGATTTTACTACCCCACTTTATATGTGGTATGGAGCTATGTAGTCAATTTCGCTTGTACCGGCCGAAATATCGGCGGAATTTCGTGTACCGGTGTTAGAGCGAAACGAAAACACAAATATCGCGGTACGATATTTAGCCGATAATATCGGCCGATATATACGAAACGATACAGTCCGGTTTTCCCGATATGGGACAGTTTCGGAATTGTTTTGTGAACGTCAGGTCAATTTAGGAATTTTAAGTGAAGGGAAGGATAAAATCCCTAAATCTCATCGAAATTTTTGGCAGAAAAATCTTCAGAAACCCTTCTTGGCATCCGTTTTTTTCTTCTTCTTAATGTCAATGGCGAGATTCAATTGATGGTCGATCTGTTAACAAGAGGTTAGGGTTTTGATAGTTAATTTCTTCTTTTGCTGTGATTTGTATCTAATTATTCTTTGATGAATTATTTGTTAAATCTTGATACATCTTGATAAAATGGTTTTCATCATTAACAAATTAGTTTCTCCATCTTAATTGATAGTTCCATTCTTGTTAGATCTAATCAATTTATGTGTGTTCTTTCTGTATGAAACTATCAAACCAACTGTGAATTCTCCCATTTTTCCAATTTGAACTTCATACGACGACTCTTATGTTTTGAATGAACTTGTTTGTTTTTCTAAAATTGATGCATTTTAATGTTGTATAATTTTGTGTGAAACAATATAAATTTAGAACCGATATCTCCCCGATATTTGAAACCGAGATCTCCCCGATACAATGTTGTACCAGTGTACCGGTCCTCAGCCGAGACAAACCGGTATCCGATATTGACTACATTGGTATGGAGGGAGTATAGCTTTGGGTACAAATAGAATCAATTTTTCCTACTCCTGTATAACATAGGACCAGTTTGAAAAGCACATTTACGTATTTATGATCTCCTCGGTGGCGGAGCCAGATTTGAGTGTCGGAGGTGCGCCATGCATTTTGAAATTAATAAAAATGCCTCATTATGTTAGTATATAGAGTTAGGCAGTTAAACTGAGTATCGTGACCGTTCAATGGTGTTATGAAATGACATTCTATCCTTATTAAACATTATTAGAAGGGAGATGCGTTAAGATCCTAAGTGCCACCACTAGAGCCACCATCTCCATCACTACCACCACCATTGTCACCATCATCGCCACCATCGTCACCACCACCTCCATCAGAACAACCATCATCCCCACTATTACCACCGCTGTCTCTGCCACCACCACCATCATCTTTATCACCACACCCTGAATCCTAAATCTTGGACCTTCAACTCCAAATTATGAATCTTGAAGGGTAATTATTGTCTTTTTTTCAATCGGGGAAGTGACGTGTGTGCCAAATTGACTAGTCAATTATCCCTAACGGAATGAGGTGCTTTTACTAATTTCAAAATGCCTGAGACATTTTCTCAAAGTGACCCCCGATTTTAGGGCTTTCTAGTTATTTGTCCATTTTTATTTGGAAACTTGGGTAGACACTAACATATGGAGGACTAAATATAAAATGCACAAAAAATGAAGAGCTGATTATCAGAGGGGGGTGGGGTTATAGACATGTGTATCCTACCCTTGGTTCCGCCAATGGATCTCATTAATTTGATTTTCTTAAGAAGAAAAAACAGAATTTGGGGTTGTACCTCAAAGATGTAGCAAGCCCGAGTAGCTAGGAAAAAAAAAAAAAAAAATCCTCCATCGGATGCTCACAAAGTTGTACTCAGGTCGCTAGTATCATCATTCGACGACTTTATCCCTATATCACTGTGACATCTGCAATTAGTACTACCAACTGTAAAACGTGTAAGATGCTTATGATCTTTACCTTTTAGGGTCTTCATAATTATTAGGATAGAGGTGTAAATCGTGGCGTCCCAGTGCAGTACAACCTGCGAAATCACGTGCTTGGCGTGTTGTGTTGTACCAGAGATACAACGTTGTTGTGTCGTGCTAGTGCGCATGTCGTGCCAACACATTTATTTTATGTTTTCTAAAACATCTAGTTTTGGAAATATTTAGATATTATATGCATTATTATAGAAATAAATCATTATACCGTAACGAAATAAATTGTTAAAAGTGGACTAGATAAAGATTCTTTTTCTTTGTGAAATATATACATGAAATGTGATTGTATCATGTTATATATACCGCATTATACATATTATAGGGTGCTCTCTTAATATACTGGATTGTGCCGTGCATTTATTTTTCCGCGTGCTATGGTGTGCTGTGCCGATACACCAATTATTCGGTCACGGCACAACACAACGTACTAATTAAACTAATGTGTTGTGCCCCGTATCATATTACGTGTTGTGTTGTACTCGAATTTTAGCGCATCCTGCTGCGAATGTGCTGGCTGAATATATATATTTAACCACTAGGCTAGGATTTGAGAGATAGAAGGAGACACTAAGTGCAAATCCCCATCTTAGAATAAAAATCTATTTAATATGATGACATTCTTTTCTATTACAATGTAACAGTGGTCCGTAAAAATTCACCTGAATGTATAATCTAGGATTTACATTATCACGAGAATTCGTTCCTCGGTCTTGGCTCCTAGAAGTACACCTACGTATTTTAGTTTAGCTTACGATTTATGCTATTACAAGGATTCGATCCAACCTCCCCTATCAAAAGAAGCCCGAGAACCAATTGAGTCGGACCATTCGATGGTTCTATAATCTGATAGCACTCACTGATGAGTTATCTACTCTCACATTCAATCTACACTCTTGCTTCATTTATATTTTTATACGCTTGCTATCTTTGTGATGTACCACAGTATATGTTAACAGCTTAACATACATTGGCTGCTGCCGCAAAAAGCATGTACACTTACAATGTCATGGGTGACGAATATTAGCTCGACTTTTCTGTAAACAATTAGGGGTTATATCAGTTTCCGTAGTACGTGCTTTATAGCCATGCAATTGTTAATTCAAAAAAATCGATTTAAATTCAATTAGGAAATCTGACAACGTCACTATTTAAACATCAAGTGGGTGTTCGTATTCGAGGGCTGATATAAGGAAACCTATTCTTGCTATGTAGCGACAAACACCTGTATGTTCCGTGTAACTTACATTTCTGGGTTTCCAGTGACAAATCCGACCAAATTCCACAAAAAACTGACAGATATTCTATAATACAACTTGTGAATTCAATGAAAAACGGCCATCTGGTGCGCAAAATTTGGTACAACATAGCAGTCAATATTCGACTGAGTCGCCTCAAAAAGAAAAAAGAAGAAGAAGAATTAATTTCCAGGCCATCTTTTAAGGAAAGTCCGTAGGTCGATGATGGTTCGAACTAGAGGTGGGAATTGGGATGTGCTAGCACGAGCACAATCCAGTCCAGCACGCTAAAATCTGAGTCCAGTCCAGTGCAGTACGTGATTTAGCTCAGCACGGTCCATCACGTTAGTTTCATGGCTGTGCTGGGTTAGTCTAATCCGTACAGTAGCACACCACAACATGCGGCACGGATAAGCACGTGGCCCAACACGTTAAGAAAGCACGTCATAGCATGCACAAATACACCATATAAGAAGGCATAATACATCACATTTTGTGTATATTTCATAAAAGAGTCACTACTCTAGTTAGTTTTTGACATTTTATGCTAGCTTATTTTTACAACAACACATATAATACCTAAATATTTGGAAAATATATTTCATTTTGACATTTTATTCTAGCTTATTTTTATAACAACACATATAATACCTAACAGGGGGTTAGTCGTGGGAGAGTTCGAGAGATTTTAATGTAATTGAGTTTTCTCCTGTTAGTCTTGAGGGAGTTTGAGGGAGTCTCTCCAAATCCCCGTTAGTCGTGGGGGAGTTTAGAGGAGTCTCCTAAACTCCCTAGAAAACACCTGTTAGTCGCTGGAGAGTTTAAAAAAAGCTCTTGAACTCCATGTTAGTCATAAAACCCTACAATACTAGGGAGTTGGTTGCTTTGGGGAGTTCGAAGGAGTTTTTAGTGTATTTTGGTCTCACAACAAATCTCTCAAAAGAGTAGAGATTTTAGTGTATTTTGGTCTCACAACCAAATTTGGTTCAAAATCTTTCTTTTCAAATCATACGGATTTCTCAAATCTCACCAACAAAAATGTTGTTCCCAACATGATGAAATGATTGTCAGATGATGACCATTATGATACGGTTAAACATTTCTAGGAAAATATTAGGATAGTGATCTAGAGTCCATGAAAACGTGTGGATATATAGATTTGTTTAGATCTACATATCCCGTAAGATGCACCAGCAAAAAAAAATGTAGAAGTCTTCACAATTAGCGCTTCCCTGAGTTGAATTACATTACCACTTCTGCAACCACCGTCAAAACTATTTTCTCACCACTACCATCACCACCTATAACCAACCACTACTCCCTTAACCACCCCAAATAAGAACCCTAATTTTAGAAATAAATAAGATTCAATAAATGCTATAGCTCGGAGAAAAGATTTTGAACCAAATTTTAATTCCATCACAATACGTGACACATTTGGTCGCTCTCGGTGGAAAGTTAGTAAAAACTTCAACAGGAAAATGTGGAAAAATGTTCGTGAACAAAGGGAGGAATTGTATGGAGACCGTTAAATTGAAGGGAAAAAAAATTATCTCGTTGCACAAAATAACATACTATTGATAACGAGATATGATCATTTTCATTTATTTTTTTTCTTTTGATTAAAGATCAATGTTATTTGCAAATGAGGGTTTATTGTTTCTTAAAAGAGAATGAGTTAGGAGTGAACTCTCTCAAACTCCCCCAAACTCCCTCTAATAAACTCTCTCAAACTCCCTACACTCCCCCAAACTCCCTGAACTCAAAAACACCAAACTCTCTCAAACTCCCTACACTCTCTCAAAATCTCTCAAAATTCCTGAGATTTAAAATACACTCAACTCCCCAGAAATCACTCGAGGACTAACCCCCTGTAAATATTTGGAAAATATATTTCAATATCGTTGTTATAATGTCGTTACCTATATTTGACTAGAACATTAATTTACATATTTACATGACAGTGATCCAATTTTATATTGATGGGCCATTTCTTTTTATTGAATAAACTTGTTAATTTTACTTGAAATAATTTCAAATGATATGTTGTCTATTTAGATTCTCGTGATAATGTCCGACTTAATGTATACCATTAAGTGATTTCATATTATTTATAACACGTGTGCCAGCACGGCACAGCACGGTCCAACACGTTTATTCGTGTGCTGTGCCCGTGGGCTGTGTTGTGCCTAGTTTTTGACTAGTAAAGCACAACACGTTTAAATCATTGGCATAGCACAACACGACACATGACACGTGAAGTACGCGACTTCGTGTGCCGGGCTGTGCCGGGCCAGCACGCTTTACACCTCTAGTTCGAACTATGCAAAGAAAAAAAAACAAAAAATCTAGATAGTTTTGAGATGTTAATCCTGGCGAGATTGGGTATACCCAGATTAATTGGGGTATACTCGTTTTATTCCTATCTAAACTAGTGTGCTAAGGGGTGTCTAAAAGGTGTTAAAAGACCAAATTGCCCATATTAAAATACCATGCCGACCAAAACATATTAAAAAGAAAATCAAAATCTTTCTTCTGCACTCTAACTATAGATGTGAAATAAATAAAAAACAACGAAGAATCAAAACAAACCAAAAGTCGGCAGGGTATTTTTTGTCGACCTTGCCGAGTAAAATATGGTCGGCAGGATATAAGGTTGAATACCATGCCGACTTTTCATCTCTGAAATTAGCAGTTACAGGGTCGGCAAGATATCCATCTCTATACCTTGCGACTATATTTTAGTCGGCAGGTTATGAAATCAATACCTTGCCGACTAATCATGCATTTGTAACACCTTCTCTGTATGTCAAAAATCCTATAGTCGGCAGGGTATTTTTTTTATCGACCTTGCCGGCCATAAGTTGTCGGCATGTTCTTCATCCGCGAACCTTGTCGGCCAGATATAGTTGGCATGTTCTTCATCCGTAGACCTTGCCGATTTTTCATATTTTCGGAACTGAAAATGATGATTCCTTCTATTATTTTGAGTATAAAATCGCCCAATAGCTCTACAATCCCATATTTATGAGTGTTTGGATAGTACGATTAGCCATTTCCGTTACAAGTAGAATTCTTTAAAAAAAAAAAAAAATCTCAAAAATCTACCCACATCCATGAGTTCAATCTAAAATAAAACCTAATTTCAAAATTTTAATCAACTAATTAAATTAATTATTCTAATCACATTTATTAGTGTTAATTAATCAAGGATAGATTAGCCAATTTTTATAAATATGTGGATAAAGGGTTTTTTATTTTACTTCAAAATGACCTTATTTTGTCTCATTTGGTATACCCTAATTAGTTTGGGTATACCCAATCAAGCCACGGTGTTAATATAATATTTTCAAAGATGTTATGGCCCAAAACGGATAAAAACTTATTCCCGGAAATAAAATAGACACTCTGAAGAATAGGACCACTGCTAAGTGTCGGCCATGAAATTAACGTCTAACATTATAAGCAGACATGATGGCGGGGTCAATCAATCATCATGCATGCAATAATCAATCAGTAAACGTCGAAGACGACGACGAGAAGGAGCTAGTTGTCGTTGTTGTTGCTGTTGCGTGGAAGGCTGGAAGCATGAAAAATATCTTTTTACTAACTTTCTCATTAAATAATTAAATCAATCAAAAACAGAGTGGCGCGTGTTACCCATTTTCGATGCGGACACTAAAATTCGTTCGAGATCACTTAATAATCCTGATTCTCTTTTTCTTTGAAGCCTGATTTGTTAATTGGTATCCACTTCCATAATGAATAACGAAGAGGTTCTTCGGCATCCCAAGTAATGCCTAGACAGACCTCAGCATGGATAGCTCTTCACTTGGTAATCCTGGTTTGGTAGACTGTGGGGTGGTGTAGTGGCCAGAGACAACTTTAATGGATGTTTTGGTGCATTATTAAATATAGGGCCGCACATAACCGACTCGACCCGCCGACCCGACCCACACCCGTCAAAAAATACCCGTACCCGAACCGACCCACCTAGGTATGGGTCGACTATGGGTGAGGCACGTGAAAACCCACCGTATGTTGGGTCGGTTGCGGGTAGGAACTTCCTTCACCCGAACCGACCCACCAACCCTCCCAATATTCCTTAGCATGCTAGTCCTTAGATTTTCTATCCTAGAATGAATCTCAGCCATTTGATTGAAAAAATAAAATACCTAACCCTAACTAAGCATCGCACTCGCAGCCCACACCTATCACTTCGGCCTCTTCTTCTCTCCTTCTCAGAAACAGAGTCACGGAGACTCTTCTTCCCTAAATTGATTAATGGCTGCTTCATCAGCTGATCAGCATGCCTCGTCGGAAATGGTTTATCCACCCCTAGTAGTAAATTAGGTGTTAACAAAGAAGTTTATGGAAAATATTTGTCTCCTTCATTTTTAAGTAACTTTAATTTTCTACACTTGAATTCTGTAATTCTTCATGAATCATGATACAAGTAATTTGCAAGTTATGACGGGTAACCCACCACCCGGCCCGACCCAACCCGCCTTATTGTGGGTCGGGTGAAAAGCGACCCATTGTTATGGTGGGTCGGTTGCGGGTGAAAAGTTCAATTACCCACCAGCAGTGGGTCGGGTGGTGGGTGAGGCCAAACCCGACCCAACCCGACCCATGTGCAGCCCTAATTAAATGTTACTTCTTCAAAGTATTGGGGTGCTTTTTACTCGCTCCAGATGGTCTAGGGCAGGCTCGTGATGTAAAGGAATTTTGGTTCGAATGTCATGATTTATAAGGGCTCATACCAGTCTTATTAAGGGGATACCATTCCATATAAGACAAAATGATCCGAAGCATTCCCGGACGTTGCATCGACTGAATGGTATCCCCTTAGTAAAACTGGTATCAACCTTTATAAATCATGTCGAATATGATTCTTTTTTTAAGTATTATTCCCAATTTAAATTTACAAATAACAGTATAATTCATTTAAAATTTCGCATACAATGAGAGAATTGTATGGTATATCTCAAAAAAGATCAAATTTTGATAGCCTCATAATTTATACGAAGCGAAACCATGTAGCTGACATATTTGTAAAGAAGAGGCAACCTCCGGCGATATCCATCTTTGGCACAATCCTCCCGTCAGTCTACCTAAAGGTTTTGATAATTGGTGTTTTCTTTTTGAATTTATTTTTATCTTTTACATTTTTTCTGGTTTTTAATTTTCTCTCCAAAATTTGTCAGTGAACGAATATTATTTTGGTACGTGGCACAGAAATTGTAAGTCCAACGGCTTCGACTTGCGGGTTCCTGCGTTCGACACATTAATGACATCGCATGTGTATATGTTCCACACAATAAATAAGATCCGTTGACATGGTTATATTGACATAATTTTCATATTTTAGCGCCATTTTTTCTACTGAGATCAACCGGCAATGAATTTGAAGCTAAATTTTGGTGATATGTTCCTCATATAAAACTCTACATTCCTACCAAAATGAAGCGTATTCCGAAATACAAAACTTCACCATCCACAAATTTTAATTTCAACCGTTAATCTTCAACGGATGATATTCAAAATCGTAGATGGTGGTTTTATACATCTCGGAATGCTCTCATTTTTGGTTGGAATGTAGAGACTTACAAAAAGAACATGTCACCAAAAATTTAGCTTCAAATTCATTGCCGGTTGGGCTCAGGATCCCACACCTTAGTAAAAATGCAGACGAATAACGACAATAGTACATATTACTAGCATTACGTATCTGTGTCAGTACTTCCGAGTTTGGTGCCAATGATTCCTTTTTTTGGTCAATCAACATATTTCAATTCATTCAAATCTAAATACTGATTACATGATCTCTTACAAGAATAACAAAAACATCAAAATACAAAATAATTATCCCCTAATACAATTAAAGAACCAATTACAAGTATATCGCAAAGAGAAAGAGCCATAAACCGTAAAGATACCCAATTTTTGTTTATGTGGTAGGAAAGAATGATGGTATTTCCGAAAATCAATTCCGACCATTTAATCTGATTTTTTTCTTCTTTGATAAGAGATGCTCCTAAAAGAAATGAGTACTTTGCCCATAATCTTGTAAAATCAAACGAACCCGGATGCCTTAAATCTCTTAGATTAAAGAAAGATTCAAAGCGATACCGTGTTGAATGATTGATGTTTTTGAATCGAGAATAGCAAGCCACGATCCAGCCATGAAGATTTGAAAAAATCGCCCGCAAATCGAATAAATAATAGCCCAAAATAGCGAAGAAAAATCGCCTCAATTGGCGAAGAAATATGCCAAAAGACACAAAAACATTAGAAAACATGTTTTATTTGATTAAAATTTAAAAAGGGAAAAGTAATCTTGCTCAGATCAGGTCTAAAAATGACTAAATCTGAACAAGAAATTGATGAATGCTAGAGTTTTTTTTTTTTTTGAGGGAGAAAATGAGAGAGAAGAAGAAGAGTCTTTCTATTGGTGCTAATAATTCCTAATTTGCTTAGAAAAGTAACTTGTATATGAAACATTTTTTGAAAAACCATTTGTGCTAATAATTCTTAATTTGTTTAAAAAGTAACTAATATATGAAACATTTTTTGAACAATAATGATTATAATGATCTGAGGAAGGTATACGAAGAATGAACCACCCAAAATAAAGCAAAAATAAGTTTTTCTACGAGTTCTACTATCCATTAGAGTAGGAAGTCCATCCCCTAGTCTTCCACCGGGGAGTGTTGAATCCTATTTTTTTTATTATAACGCCGAGATTGGATTCATAATTGGAGATGGCACCGTTTGGGCTGCGAAAGCCATGAACGTATGAGCCAAGGGTCACTAAATCCAAATGTTAGAAATCTTTTCCGAAAACAGTGTCTCCTCTCTCTCTCTCATCCCTTCTTCTCCGACAACACCATCAAGAACAACCATTCTTTGCTCAGATCTAGTCCGTTTCTGGACTAGATCTGAGCAGATTTCTTCATTATTTTTTATTTTTTAGGTTAGTTAGTAGTTTAATGTAGTTTTTATTATGTTTCCTACTTATCTACACCGGTATGATGGTTTTATCTACTCTTTTGAGGTTTATCTTAGTTTTAATGGCGATTCTTGGTTATTGGGTTGGGTTTTAAGATCAATAGTGATGCTCTCCATGTTCTCCAACGACGAAATCTTCATCTTGGTTATCTCCGGCGATGTAATCTTCATCGGAATCTTCATCATCAACTTATCCGGCGACAGAATCTCCATAGGTGGTCTTTTTGACGACAGAAGCTTCATCACCAGTTACAAGAGATTTGAGCAAATCACTCCTACTTTGGGAGCACATCTTTATATAGAAGCAAAACAAATTAAATGGTTGGAAGTTAATTCTGAGAAAACCATTTCTCTTCTGATTTAATCGGATTTTATTCATACTTGTATTTGTCTTACTCCGGTAATCCTTCTCTTTCTCTTGTCAGATTTTTCGTTATTGTATTTTTACAGAATGTTCTTGTTACTTTGTATTCTCTTATTTTCAACCTTAAACTCATTGTAACCTCGAATTTTCATTAATGAAAAGGTTCCTTGTTTATCAAAAAAAAAAAAGAAAAAAAAAATCTTTTCCGAGAAAACTCATTAATGAATTTTTTATACCTTTAGCATCCTCCTTGCAAGGCGAAGAAGTATGCACTTGTTTGCAATACAATGATCTACTCATTAATTGTCAAATCATCATGATCTTACACAAGCTTCCCTTGTTTCATTCCACACAATAATAACAACTTCATGCGTATTAATACTTAATAATAAAAAAAATGCTCAACTAACCTGCGCTCCAAGATCTCTCAACCAATATGTTGAAAAATTATATATGCATTTTCAGTGTATATATATATGGGTATATGGAAAGATCGTTGTTCCTGTGCCACTGTTTTATTGTCTTTGTCAACATTTAATAATTCTTTTACTTCATAACCCTTGACAGTACCACAAGGAAACAAGGATACATCTGTCATTTACAGAGACAAAAGTCGCATATGCTCTTGTTTTCCTACTCCTTTGAGTGTAAAGATTAAATACACGTCAGTGGTGACTTTTTGATTTGAATAAATTAAAAGGAAACAAAAAGGTGACTGGGGATTTGTATATAAATGGGTAGCTATAGTTTTGGTAAGAATGAGAGGAGGCAGCAAGCAACTAATCAAAAATATGGGAAGATCTCCTTCTCGTGATCAGAATAATGGTCTCAAGAAAGGTCCTTGGACCCCTGAAGAAGACCAAAAACTTGTCATACACATTCAACTTCATGGTCATGGAAGCTGGAGAGCTCTCCCAAAACTTGCAGGTATTCATTCAATCCTTCAGGCATTTTGTTTTTGGTCTGTCATTCTGCAGCAATTAATCTATATACATGCAACTGATCATGCGTGAATTGTCGCATAGGTCTGAACAGATGTGGAAAGAGCTGTAGATTAAGATGGACAAACTACTTGAGACCTGACATAAAGAGAGGAAAATTTTCCCAAGAAGAAGAACAGACTATTCTCAATCTTCACTCCATCCTTGGCAACAAGTAAGTAATACTACAAGGCTACTAGCTAGTATGATCGTTCGACATATACTGCTCATTTTGATTATGCCCGTTTAAGTTAATAATGTGTATACAGCACCCTGATTTTCTACTTTTAACTTCACTTATATTAAGGTGGTCAGCGATTGCAACACACCTACCAGGACGAACGGATAATGAAATCAAGAATTTTTGGAATACTCATCTAAAGAAGAAACTTATCCAAATGGGTTTCGATCCAATGACACATCGCCCAAGAACCGATCTTTTTACGAGCTTGCCTCAGTTGATAGCTTTGGCAAGTTTGAAAGAATTTATGGACAATAATAACCAGCTTCCTTATGAAGAGTTAATATCAAGATTAGTTCAAACAGAAGCTGTTAATGAAATGATCAGGGTTCGATATATTCAGTCTATTCTTCAATCAAACATGGCAACTACCAATTACCCAACCAACATTGCAGATAATGTTCAAGCCTTCAATCTATTGAATTCTCTTTCATTAATCAAAGATAACTCTACATCTTCAATGGTGAATTCCTTATCTCAGTTGGACAACATGGCGGTAATCCCCTACAATGATCACGATTTGCCTCAACTGCAAGACTACTCTTGCAATAATTTTCAAACATCTTTGGGTGATATTCGTCGTGATATTATTGCAAGCCAAGGAGGTTCTGATTTTGCATTGCTTAATGAAGGAGAAAATATAACACCTAAAACATCACTAGGGTTTCCATCATCTCCTGCTGATGACTGTATCCCTCCCACTCCTCCAACTGCTCATCGTAATGACAGAAGCGCGAGTAGTCTCGGCGAGATCAGTGACGCTTGCAGTACCAATACTACGATGACAACCACTAATACTATCTATGGTGGTGAAGTTCCTTCATTATTTTGGCCTGAACTCTATTCTGTCGAAGATCCTAGTTTTTATCCATGAAGTAGATGTCTGTTTAATTTCCTATAATTAGTGAGCTAGTATTATACATATACGTACGTACACTTTGGTTATATATGATGATCATATATAAGATCAAATTAAGCTACTGTTTGGGATTTTACAATCTACATATTTGGTGTCTGCATGGTTGTTTTTTTGTATAATATTAATCATTTATATTTTACACATGTATTTCAGCCTAGTATGTACACATAGTGATACTTTACGATAGATTGATTACACACGCAAGCTAGATCATTGTTCTGATTAACTTTGTGCAAGGGCCCTCGGTTTTAGGCATTGTTCAAATATTATAGAAATTACCTAATCCCCCGAGTTATGATTTTAATTTGAAAGGAAAGAAGTTTGTTATGTCATTCCATGCATGTTTGGTGTTTCCTAGTTGATATTTTAATTAGCTAGTCTATTAACAACAAAAGCTAGAGAGTGTTTGATCATAATTGGAGGGGACTTTCTTGATTGAAATATTTTTCGTCATCAAGTCTGCATTTCCTTTATGCAAATGTCCAATTTAGCCTTCATCAAGTCTGCATTTCCTTAATACTTGCTATTTTTCTTCCTTTTTATGGTACACAGAGAAAAACGAAAACAAAACTACGTTGTTACATTACAGAGAGTAACAACTTCAGTAGGCAGATCATTCGTAGTCCATTTAGCTTGGACTTTATGAGTCATAGCGTAGGAAGCCAGATTATGAGCCGCAAAGTTGATCTTCTTTGGCACATAACGGAAATTATTGCTGCAATTCAGGTTGGATATCAGCTTGTGAATGTCATCTTTCAGTTTCCAGATTTTCCAAAGAGTAGTTCTCGATTTTCCTGTGAGACAGTTAACCACCACTTAACTATCCCCCTCAATGATGATAGTATCAAAGTTCAACCAAGTAGCCCATTCAGCTGCAAGAAGAAAACCGTCAGCCTCTGCATAAGCAACTGAGTCAGACGTACCAAGTCTCGTCGCTGCACCATAGCAAAAGCCATTGCTGTTTCTGGCGATAACAACACAGGCAAAGGAACTATTTTTCCAAGTCGCGTCAACATTCAACTTGATGAAAGGGTTTGGGGGTGGAGTCCAAACATCCAAATCACCGTTTCTGGTATCAGAAATGCCTGAAACAACAACTTCAGTCTCTCCATCTTCAGAGAAGTTGTAGTACAAATTGAACCAGTACATAGCTATAGTTAAGGTCCCTTGAATGTTACTGCTGTTGTGTTCGAAAAATTTAGCATTTCTTGTTTTCCAAATGGCCAAGCAGATCGCCTTTCCCATAGCCATACAATATTCATCATCGTTGTTGTTGAGCCAAAATTCTAGTAAACATTGGAGATTTAACTGATGATCTTCTCGAAGTCTTAACCCAAGAGGAGAAGCGAACCAAACTGCCTTGGCATAGTTGCAGTATATCAACAGGTGATCCACAGTTTCAATGGAGTCGGTGCATAGATTGCAGCCCACTGAGACACCTTCAACGTGTCTTCCAATTCTCTCAGAAACTCCAATGCCATTATGTATTGCTCTCCAGATGAAAGCTTTTATTTTAGGAGCCACTCTCTTAACTGCCCAAAAAATTTTCCAGGGGAAGTTAGGTTCTCTTACAGCTGAAGATTCTCCGCGCTGTTCTTCCAGAAGCTTTTGGCAGGACTGTGGTGTAAATTCTCCATGAACGGTGAACTTCCAGATGAGAGTGTCAGGTGCTGCAGAGTTAATGGGAGTCTGAAGAATCTGGTAAGTCGAGAAAGCATTAGCATTTTGGTGAACCAGGTTGCTATCCCACTGACCAGAAATGCTGCATATTAGCTGACTGACTTTAACAATTTTTGAGTTGCCATCTTCTTTTCTAGCAGGAATGGCCCTCGAGATTGAAGATACCCAGGGATCTGAGAAGATGTTTATACTTTGGCTATTACCAACTAGCCATAAACACCCCTTCTTAAGATTATCTCTGCTCTCTAACATCGCGTTCCATGTAGTAGAACTGACACTCGGCTTCTTTGCTTCCCCAAAGGAGGTATTTCTGAGATATCTAGCACGCAGCAGTTGCGCCAACAGTGAGTCTTGATCATGAAGGAATCTCCAGGCAAGTTTGGCCACAAGAGCTTGGTTGAGATCAGACAAGGAACGTAATCCCATTCCACCTTTTTCTTTAGATAAGTTGAACCATTCCAACTTCAAAGAATGCATCTTCCTCTTGTTGCTGCTATGCCCCCACCAAAAGTCTCAAATAATGCGAGTAATTTTGTTGAGGATGTCCTTTGGAATGATGGAAGTAGCCATACAATAAACTGGTATTAAGGCTAAAACTGATTGAATTAGAACCGTCCTGCCTGCATGTGACAGCGTATTTCTTCTCCTTCCCGACAACTTCTCTTCAAACTTTTCAATGAGGAAACTGAAGTTGGAAATTGTGCTCCCTTGTTGAAGAATTTTCACTCCCAAATATTTTTCTTCTTTCCCCATTCTCCTCACCCCAAGTTACTGGATTAATTCATCAGCATAAGAATCCGGAACACTTTTGCTGAAATGGATAGATGATTTGGGATAATTAACAAGCTGCTCTGAAACCTTGTAATACTGTTAAAGGATTGTAGTAACACTAGTGGAAATCAGCAGTTTCGCGACAGATAAAGCAAGTCATTTAACTAGTATCTATGATTTGTCGGTCGAAGAAAGGGTCGCTGTTTGAACGTCTTTTTCAACTATGACTGTCTTTATGGGTCGTTGAAAATCTTATATCAACGACCGATTTTAACGGTCAATATTCTAAGACCGACTTCGATCAGTCATAGATATAAATCTTAATATAAAAAAAATGATTCAGATAGGCTGTCTGGCCTGACTGAATCTGACTGATCCGTCTGACTTGACTGAGTCCGACTAAATCTCAAATGACAATTCAAATGAAGCTCAGATAAGAAGAATATCAAACTCAAATTAAAATGAAACTCAAATAATAATGTTGGACCAAATTCCATTCCATTAAACATTCATTGTATTCATTGCACAACCCATAACTGAATTCAATTGACATTTAGTTTCAAAATCACATAAAGAGGATTCAAATCCTGAATT
The DNA here is from genome assembly GCF_003573695.1 of Papaver somniferum. NCBI lineage: Eukaryota > Viridiplantae > Streptophyta > Magnoliopsida > Ranunculales > Papaveraceae > Papaver > Papaver somniferum. The sequence goes on along the minus strand of NW_020621936.1, from coordinate 5,733,769 downwards.
CGAATAATACAAGTCCTAATAAGTTTTTTTAAAAGATACATGTGGAATCCAACAACATAAAGAGCACAGTTTAACACAAAAACTCAAAGAACTAACACATTTAATAGCTAAAAGAAGAAAAATGAAAGTTACGTAGAACCTTCTTCAGTTGGCACAAATATTAAACTTTTGTTTGTTCCTGAACCTGAAAATACACAATGATTTCAGAAACAATTAGTCTATATCTCATCATTATTCACCTTAAAAAAGAACCAAAATTAGTACGTGAAAAATATATTTTCCCAATATTGTATTAAAATTGTGTTCGCAGCAAACTTCAAAATATATTCTCATTTAAAGCTTAATATAGCCTAATAAGTTTAAGCTAAATCTTCCCTGTTGTATTGAAATTCCACATTTCCTTGAATCAACCAATGGGTTAATATGACTGATACAAAATAAAATAAGTAAACAATCAGGTAGAACTTACTTACTATAGGCTGTGTTGTTTCCGGTTTAGATACTGGACTACGAAAGAAATCAATCCGTATGACTTCTCAAGCAGGGAATTTCCTGAGATACTAAACAAGTGATTATTTGTGCAACAAAGGCCTTATTAGTATGCTACATACTAAACAATAGTGGAAGAAAACTGACCATGTTAATATCAAGTTCTACAAAGAGTGGAACCATTTGGTAAAACTAGTCAGCTTCAAAATTATATATATATGTATTCCTGAAAATCATTGTACGCAAGATCAAGATACTCAAGATGTGTAATGTTGAAAAGGGAGGGAGAGATTTTACTAGGTGTGCACATATCCTACCCTTACCCGCCAATTCTACCCTACCCGCCAGTTTTTTAACCGTATCCTATCCTATCCACTATTTGGCGGGTAGGGTGACGGGTAAACATTATTTCATCCGCCAGTTAGCGGGTAGGGTGACGGATATAATCCGAAATTATCCTACCCTACCCGCTTACCCGCCTCATATATGTAAAAGACCAAATAATCCCTATCCTTTTTTAATAATAGTGGGAAAAGGTCGATTTCCATCGACGATGGTAGCAAGTTTAGCAGAACATACCGCTGAACATGCAGAATTGGAACCAATCGGAGATATTTTAGCTTCATCAGGAGGTGTGAACTCATCAGTTTTAGTAATACAACAACATGACGTCGTTCATACTAATGAAGCTCCTGTCTCGAAGGTTTTTTTTAGTGATCAGCAAGAAGGCTCGACTAGCACTAGTTATACTGCATCTCCGTTGAAAGAAAACCATGTCCCTTCTAATTTGGTGTGATTATGGTAGCAAATTAAATAAAATGTGTAAATGTAAATAATGGGGTTAACCAAAGAACCGTGATGTAGTATTAGTTCAAACACCTTACCAGCAATAATCTTCTCCATAGTTTCACATCTTTAGCATTAAGTTCAGGCACCTTAATCTCTACATCATCTGGCTCTTTATCGTTTCCAGGTTCAATAACCTTCGAAATTCGCAAAAGAAAAAAAAATAAACGGTTATACCCGCGACCCTACCCTACCCGACCCGCCAGAAAATGGGTTGGATAGGATCTTACCCGTTTAATGGCGGGTAGGGTGGCGGGTAAAATTTTTCTTAACCGCCAGTAAACGAGTAGGGTGGCGGGTATAGGCCATATCCTACCCACCCTACCCGTTGTGCAGCCCTAGATTTTACCTTGCAACATAGTATTTGGTGGCCTGAATGTAAAGGACAATTTTCGTTCAATTTTGAAAATTTCTTCCTTTTCAATTTGGTAACTTTCAAGTTCTCTGCTTCGAAGGTCGATAGAGATTACATGAAAAGTGTCATTTGAACATCTAATTCCGTGCCAATTGCAACAGTTTTCACTTTGTCTGCTTTCTCCCCAAGAGATCAAGCGATTTGAAGGATCATACAAAGATGACTTGATATTGAGGAGAGCCCTTCTTTCCTCTTCATGGCATCCATGAGCTGTTACTTCACTAGATAAAATATAGATCAAGAAATAAAGATAAACAAAAAATATAGGAAATAATGTTACTTCAGTATTCTTACGGAAAGAAGCCATGACATGAAAAGAAATTTAACTTAATAAAATTTGTTTGATGAGTGAATATGCAGAATGGCCTAGATACAACATACTATTTATAGCATATTAACATTGCATTATAGCTCTAAGAACTCCAACTTACTCATACGTCGATTAGACTAGGTTGAACTTGAATAGCAGTAGTTAATATGTCCAATCCAGTCACTCTCAAGTCAGCTAACCTATCCTTTCAGTTTAATCTCTCTCTGATCCTAGTATCATTTTGTTGAAATTTCTGGAGATAAGATTCCAACCGACAAATTTGACTAATTATATGGTTAATCGATGAATATTACAGGCTTTGTATGTGTGTCAGTGTGTCATAGGAGTTGTTGAAGGGTGAAAATTCATCTCCAATAGGCAGTCCTATAAGAAAAAAGAGGGATGGAATGCTAAATTTGATTTTAATTAATTAATATATATATACAATTCAATCAAGGTGGATTCACTCAACCACAGTCCGAGAAGGGACAGGTGATGGGCAACACACGCTTGGATTTCCTACTTAAAACCCAATGTATTTTATTTTAAATTGACCCCTAATACCCCCAATGACTATGAGTTACCAAGGTCCATCTAAAAACAAACAGAAAAGAAGGGGCATCAAAAGCTACTGGTGTTCCAGCAAATTCACTTGTGCAGTCACTGTTGCTGACGTTTTCGTTGGTAGAGTGAATACCCAAAAAGAGCATATATTAGAAGGGTCCAAAGCACCGGCCAGAAAAATAAATCATATGGAGTTAAAGGGCTTAAACAAGGAAATGAGAAAATGAAAGAACATCGACAATAATGTCAGAACGAGAATTTAGTTTAACGTATTGACTGTACGCTATCGTTCGAGCTTTCTGATCGGCGACTGCAGGTCTTCGATTATGCTTTCTACTGGTAAACTATCCCTGCTTGGTGAGGATTCTCCAACTGAATTTCCCCCTTGTAGTCAACCCATAACACTAATTAAAAACTAAGAACAAGTTCCGTAAATATCGAATGTCGTAAACAAGAATTAATGACACCCTTTGCAAGACTAACTAGACTGATCTTCTGCGAACAACTAAGTGAGAACATTAACCTATCGCAATACCACTTCAATATAGATGTGTCTACATGATATTACAAAAATGTTGTCTTTCTAACTGCACATCTCTTTAAATTTTTAATAAAAACTTTTCCCTAAAAGATTCTCTTTGAGACGGAGATTTTTCGAATACAATAAATTTGTGTTTATGTACCTGACTTTGTATGATCATGTCTCCAGCAGCCTTAAGCTGCAATCAACAACCAATACAAACCAATTAACCAACAATCAAATACTCAACCAACAATCATCAATAAACTCTAAGATAGTATATATCTTCGTGCTTGGGATAGTTAATCTTCACTATACTTGACCGAGGAATGTATGATTGTCCAACTGGAAGGCACAATTTTGTCCATGTGAATAAACTTTAGTACATCTCCAGAAGTCATAGTTCTTATATTTTTCCATCTGAGTAAGACAGTAGAGGACATCACCTTAAGAAATCATATTTCTAAGTATAGACTAAAAATAATCATAAAAGAAAGGGTTTAAGGAAAACAACAAAAAACAAAAGAAAACTGAGCAAGTTCTCACCATAGCAGTCACCTTAAGTAATAATAGTTCTACCACCACCACCACCAGCAAATCCATCATCAATAATTCAATCCCTGAAAATAGTACAAAATCCATTAGCTATAAGTCAATCTAGAAGACGTAAACAAACTGTAATTCAACACCTTCATAAATGCCACTGCCACATTGTTTCATATCAAGATAAGACACCCATAACCGTACAATATTTTTATTTTACTACTAAACAAAGCTTTGATGTCCTTTAACAAATTGTAAATTCTGCCAAGGAGGTAGAGGGCTTGCATCGATACATTTAAAAGCATGACAGTTATCTATAGGCCTCTCTGTCTTTGACATTCTCTATATATTCTCATTACCTCGTATATACATATTAGAGCAGGACAAGCCAACCTTTTGCAATACTCAAAAGCATCAAAAAAGGTCCTATCTTCAGTTTCAAAACCTATTTTAAAGTGTAACTCTCAGTCCAAGGAAAAGTCTATATCCTTGCTTCACACATCTAGTAAGCAGGAAACTAAAAATAACTATGTGAAACCAAGTACTTATCATTGCTTAATCAACTCAACATCCACAAAACAATGAACTCATAGTAGAAAAAGCAAAGTTCAAAAAAAAAAAAAAACACATAGTTCAACCGCCACCAGGAGGCCAAGATATCATTGATGAAACATAAATGATTTCAGTCAAATAAAATCAAACTATACCTGTATTTGACCACTTCAGGAAAACAAACACATCCCCATTCCATAAGGTCCTTCACAAATATTCATCCTCATCTTCAAAATCAACATTTAAAAAAAAAATTGATCATATCACCAAAACCCCAACCAAAAAAAAGATCAAAACATCACAAATAACGAAGTTCTGCATACAACCAAACCCTGAATTCTTGATAACCAGTTACCACCTTCTGTTTCTTGCCCTATTAAAAGCTCATGTCATGGAACCTAAGAATGACCCAACTGGAATCAACCAAAGGAAAACAGAAACATCATCAACTCATGATATCCGAATACCCCTAAATCCCAAATTGAAGAAACAAAAACAAATTAACCCACCTCAAAAAAATAAGCAATGTAACGAGAAATCTAATTAGCAAACTGAGTCATCTTCTACTTCATCACTACCACCACAACGTCAATAGGAACCAGTTGAAGTAATCTACAACCCCAATTAAGGAAGATAACACTTGATCAAAACTATTACCAGGAAAATCAAGAGCTTTGAAAATTTACCCTAACCCTAAAATTAAAAATTAAATTTTTGTAATCGAACATGATGAATAAGAATCAGTCATAGATAGTTACCAAATTAGTCGCGAGAAGGATTTTATTACTGAAACACACACTACCATTGAAATCAGTTATTTGTTTGAGGGTATTGACTTCTACTCCACCTTCTGGATCTGGAAAAATTGCAGAAGAAGACGATGAAGGTCGATTGAGAGCAAATAATGAAACAGATGAGAGAGGAAGTCAATAAGAAGACTTGATCTCTATTAGACTTTTAGAGAAAAAACAAGAAAAAGATAGAGATGAGTTGGTCTGTGAAACAGGTGAGGGAGAAGAAACAAAATAATGAGATAAGGTTCTTCTGGTTTTAACGAGGAGATGAGGTGTTTAATCACAGCCGTATATCAATTATCAGACTCAATCTCGAGGAAATCTAACCACTGAAACATCTAGGATCAGCGATCGCGACATCAGTAGTTGAAGAGGACTAATACGGTATTAAAAATTTGTTAGACAACGACCGTTCATAGTGATTAAAGAACTTTTCGGTGTTTTTTTAGATCAATGACCGTCTTGATTGGTCAATGGTGTGAACCGTCAACGAGAGTCACGGATGTGGGTTGAAAAAACCGTATTATCCACTAGTGTAATAGAGGAGATAATGCTGGTGTCTATATTGCCGAATAGAAGCACATCATCCGCAAACATTACATGGGACACAGCAGGTGCCCATCTGCTTACTTTGTATCCACTATAGACCCTATCATCATCCATTTTCTGGATAATGTTTGACAAAGTATGAGCACAAATGATAAACATGTAAGGGGATAATAGACACCCTTGCCTTATTCCACGTTCCCATGTGAAGAAACCTTCTGGTTGTCCGTTGAGCAAAATTGAGAAGGAAGTAGTTCTAACACAACTCATTATAAGGGCATGAGCTCTATCAGTGATTCCTATATTGATTAGTGCTTTGCTAAGAAAATCCCAATCGACTCTATCATAGGCCTTACTCATATCAAGTTTAAGAGCGAAAGAAACTTGTGAAGTGTTAGAATGATGCACGGAGTGGAAGAATTCTTTTACAACAACTATATTGTCTATAATCTGCCTACCCGGAACAAATGCTGACTGGTTTTTTTCTATTAGACTATCTAGAAAAGGACTTAGTCTATTGGTTAAAATTTTTGTAACCACTTTGTACAACACATTTCATAAGGCTATGGTCTATAGTCTTCTGCAGATTCAACATGTTTTTTCTTTGGTATTAATACAAGGTAGGTATGGTTAAGACCTGGAGGAATGGACAAATATCTAAAACAATCTTGGATTAGATGAACTACCTCTTGACCCACTACTTCCCAATATTTCTTGTAGAAGAGAGTCGGATAGCTGTCTGGGCCTGGAGACTTCAGCGAACCCATCTTCTTTATCACGTTAAAGATTCTTCTGCACTTGGAATCGAAGAAAGGTACCTGCAATTATCTTGATTAAGCTTGTTGGAATTATCAAGTAAAAAGGAATTTGGTTCCACACCATCATCTTTAGTAAACATGCCTTGGAAGTGGTCGACGAGCGTGTCTCTAATTTGATCATGGTCAGAAATCCAATCTCCATTAGCATTTTTAAGCGCAAAAATTTTGTTCTTGCTTCTCCGGTGAATAACAGACACATAGAAGGTCTGTGTGTCCTTGTATGTTGATGGAACCCACTTTGATTTATTACGTTGTTGCCAAAACATCCTATCCCTTCTTTCCATTTCCGTAATCTTGTTGCATATGTCATTCTCCCTCTCCATAATGTCAGATAAGTGTGTTGAAGCTTGCAAGTCAACCAACTTCTGCTTCTCATCTTCTATCTCCCTTCTTGTGTCACCGAAATATTTCCTGCTCCATTTCCAAAGTCCTTCCCCCAGAGATTGCAACTTACTCATAGTATCTCCCCTAGAACTTTCCCAGCTTGTTTGCATGACTTCTTTGAATTGATGATGATCCGTCCAGTAAAACTCAAACTTATAGTTTGGTTTTCTTTTTGGTGGCTTTCTCATAGTGTTGTGGAGGATAGGGGAGTGATCACTCTCGATTTTTGGAAGGTGGAGGACTGTTGCGTCTGGAAAGAGGAGTCTCCAATCAATGTTGCATATTGCTCTATCAAGTCGCTCAAAAATTGGTGTATTTTTAACAACATTATTTGTCCAGGTGAATGCCAGACCAACATAACCAAGATCGATGATATCCCTTTCCCTTACCAAGCGTCTGAATTCATTGCAACTGATCTCCGTGTTTGGAGAGCCACCCTATTTCACATATTGATGCATTAGAACATTTAAATCTCCAATGATGCACCAAGCTCCTTCAACATTTGTAATACAGTTATTCATAAGACCCCAGAAATTATCTCTTTATGGATGTACTGGAGGATCGTACACACAAAAGAGTTCCCATTTTGGCGTGCACAATTTAGGTTTGATGACACAATGAGTCAGATTTTGTGACTTGGAGATCACTTGTAAATCAACATTATCTTGCAAGAGAATAGTCAGACCCCACTCCTTCCATTGGCAGCTACATAATCAAAGTTCTTGAAGTTGAGAGAGTTGCAAACCCTTTTACTGTTTGACTCATTTAATCTTGTTTCAGATAAGAATATGATAGAAGGTCTGCAAATCCTTAGGAACGAGTTTAATACTAAAACTGTCGCCTCGTTCCCAAGACCACGACAGTTCCACGACTGAACTAACATTGCTTCTGCAACTTTTTAGGGAAAGTCGCCATAGCCACATCTGAACTACAAAAATGTTGCTTAAGAGGAGGATCACAGTCCATAGGTTCTGCAGACCTTTTGATTCCAACATTGAGATTAAAACTTGGGCTATCCTGTTTTTGTGTTGTCCTGGCTTGTCGTTTCCACTGTCTCGGCTTTTTGGATGAGTTAAGAACAACTTCAGGGGTTGGTTTGATGGGAGCAGAAGATTGTGTTGGCGGGGTTTTTTTTTTTTGTGGTGTTGGGTGTGGTAGTCTTTGGTAACAGATATGGTTGACGGGGTGGGGATACTTTGGTGGTTTGTGGGTGGGGAAGTGGGGTGACTAATGGGTTGCTGTTTTGATAACTTTTGTTGTGTTTGAGGCTCAGAAATTGGACAAGTTTTGGGTTTTGGGTCTCTCGTGAACTCCGAAGATTTTGAGTTTCTCCCTCCAATATTACTTTCTTTAGGATTTGGAATGCTGATTGATTGATTTGGTGAATAATTATCCTTTGAATGAGTATTGGCATTAATAACGGAATATTCCGGGTTTGCATGGGATATAGTAGCAGTTTTGGGAAGAAGAGAAATTTCTGGTAGATTTGGTACGGATGCGGATTTTTTTGTGGAGCTAAGAAAGGTATGGTTTTGATTCTGCTGGATTGTTGGCTGTGATGTAAGGGTTGTTCCTCTTTCTTCGACAATGTCATTACTGGTTTTTGAAGCTTCTGGGTAAGCTCTTGTTGTTTGTCTTGACTGAAGAACTTTGGGTTTGAAGTTTGCATTTATTTCCTCAGTAAGCCTAGCAAATTTCATATCTTGCATCTTCTCCATAGAAGTTTCTGGTGAGAAGAAACCTAATTTCTCACATTCTTTTGAAAGATCCGGACATTGCTTCACAACAAAAGAAACAGACCCTTAGAAGTCTTTCATACCTTAGATTGATTGTGCACTTTTTCTTGGATGGCAGTGTGAATGTCAGTTCTTGTCTGATTGGCTGAGTAATATCAATCCTGACTCTTACTCTTGCAAAGCCTCCCCACTCAGCTTGTTCTGAAGGATTAATGGGATAAGGAACTCCAATCTTTGATGCAATAAACTCCACCATTTTTATCTTCTGGTTATTCATAGATAGTCCATGAATCTGAATGGAGAAGTCTGCATATTTGAACTCGTACTCATGAGGTAGCTTTTCTTGGTCACATATCTCCAACAGTAAGAGATCTCATTGAGATCCCAAGGTGAGTTTGTGATGATTGTATTAAAATCACACCCTAACTCAAAGTGTATTAGATATATTGCCTTGCCAAAACTCTGAATCTCCATATTTCCAGATGGTTTCCATGATTTCTGCAGCATATTGTATAGTATATTGATCCCATATTCACGTCTGGTGATGATGGTAATAACAAGATTGTATTTGTGTTCAGTGCTAGGTTCCACAAGGTCCTTTGGAACTTCAAAGATTTCTTCCTCATTTTGTAATAACGAGGCCATTCTATTTGCTAGATCTTCATATTCTGTATCAGCAGCACGAGATGAAGATTCTTCCATGGGAAGATCTTCCAAAAGACCAGCAAGAGAAAAGAAGAATAAACGAACCCGAGGTGACACAAAAAGAGATCTAGAAACTAAGCGAACAAAACTTGATTAACCTGCAAGAAAAAAATCAACACAAGTAAACAACAAAAGAGAGTTAGAAAAAGAAAGATAATCGTCCTTTGACGAGAGAAAAAATCATCCTATAGATAATCATGGACTTAAAAAGAAAGAAAATCGTCCTTCGACGAGATAATCATGGACTTAATACTTGCTACTACTGTCCTGAAGTTTGAACTTGTTTATTCTTAAATTTTTCTTCGTAAGCATTGTTCGACATAATGCATCAAATGGTAGAAATATTAGAATTAATTGTACTTCATTACCCAAATTTTGTTAAAAAAAATACTTTGTCTGCTTCATAAAAGTTGAATTAATATAAATTTGTACTATTTTTAAGGAAATAAGGACAGATATATTTTTTTAGGTATTTTTTTATCTTAAATATATCCTTATGAACAATCAACAACCTAAAAAATCAATCCCATCTCTCACTTCAGAATAAAAGTAGCACTGGTGGAGCTTACCCTCCCTTCTATTGGTTGGTCAGCGTAGCCGCGCATTCCCATTGGCTCGGAGAAAAATCATTCGTATTCGTCGGATTAAATTTCGTGAAATATGGTGTGTTCATCTTAAAACGTGTGGTGTAGATTGGGTAGGTGGTTGGTACACACTCGACGGACGACCCTCATTGTTTGATATGTCTAACCGCTAGATGGCTAAGATCTTTGATTGGACGGACTAAAATTATTGCATATAATTACACCTAGTTTACATGATTTTTAAAAAGCATGACCGTTGAATTTTCTAAAAAAAATTACTATATTAATTTCGCGTATTTATGGTAAAAATCAAGAAAATACGAAAAACTACTATATTAATTTCAAACATTTATGATAAAATCAAAAAAATCAAGTAAACGTATTTATAAGATAATCGTTTGTAAGGTAAAAAAAATTTAAAAATGACTATATTAATTTAGAGTATTAATTAATGATAAAAATATATAAAAAAAAATTCTATATTAATTTCGGGCTTTTACGATAAAAATCCAAAAAATCCAAGCATGTTTATGGGGTAAAAATATCAGATTTATATTTTGTGGATCGATTATAAGGTAAAAAAATCTAGAAAATACTATATTAGTTTCGAGTATTTCCAAAAAATAAAAGAAATACAATATTAATTTCAGATTATTATGATAAAAATGCAAAAAAAATCGGGTAAACACATTTATGAGGTAAAAAAAATCATATATTATATTTTTTAGATCTTTTGTAGGGTAAAAAATCTAAAAAATATTATATCAATTAATATCCAAAATTAATATTTATATTTTCGAGTATCTAGAAAAATCAGATTTATATTTATATTTCGAGTATTTTGAATGAAAATCCAAAAAACATGATGTATATATTTCCCTCTAACAAAATCTGTTTTTTTTTTTTTTTTGCAAAAATAAGATATATTACCAAAATAAATGAACAAAAGATTTTTTTTAGTAACGACTTAATAATCAAGCCGGTTTTATTTGTTACTCCCTCTGTCCTAAAATTTCTGTCCTCTATTCTATTTTCGTTTGTCCTAAAATACTGGTCGCTTCTGTTTATAATCATATTTTTTAGTTTTTTTTTTGCTGCCAAAGATGTGATTTATTGATTTAGAACTGAAACATCGTCTGCTAACAAAAGAATCTCAATAATACTTGGAGGTTTATCAAACCATACCCTAATGACTCAATTTCTCCTGCTGTGTTTAGCTAGCTTATCAGCAGGTTTATTACAACTTCTAGGAACAAAATGACATTCCCATTGTGGGATAGTTTTAAGACAATCAATGGCATCAAGCAGAATATCCTCATTCTCCTAGGCTATCACTGGTGCAGAGTTGTTGATGTAGCTTTCAATTCCCTTTAAGTCTGTTTCCAGTACTATATGTGTATGCTGCAACTTATTACTCCATTTAACAGCTTGATAAAACGCTAGACATTTTGCTTGCTCAGAACTTCTTATTCCTGCATATCATTTTGTAGAACATCCCCACCAATTTCCTGCAAAATCACGTAAGACAAGAGCAATCCCTGTCAGTCCAGAAACTGCATCATAAGAAGCATCGCAATTTATAACATAAAATGGTGATGCAGGTGGTTTCCAATGCAGAGATGATGTTTTTTGATGTGCAACAACTGAACTATGTTCAGTTTTCTCATTCAGCTGTTCTATATAGACTGCAAAGTTCATGGCTTTACTGGCAACTTTCTAAGGAACTGCCTTCTTCTGTTGAAACTGAACCTCACATCTTTCAATACAAATTGACCATGAAACAATCATGGCAGTGGTTAACCATCCTGTTGGCATGCTGTGTTGTCTGTCAATATTCATCCAGTGTTCAGAATTTTCTGCAATACTTATATCACTCCCTGTAGGTACACATGGGCCTCCTGGTATGAACAGCCAAACATCTCTGGAAAAAGAGCATGTGAAGAGAACATGTGCTACATCTTCAGCATGCTGGTTGCAGAAAGGGAATTTTCGATTGACATAACCACATAATCTGGATAATCTTTCATTTGTAGGAAATATGTCAACAAGACATTTCCACCAAAAGTGTTGAACACGCGGCCAGGTTTTAATCTCCTAAAAGCGCTTCCAAGATATTTCTTTGCCTTGAATTGTTAGAGAAACATCAGTGTCTCCTAAACTAAGCTCATGAAGTTTATTATAAGCTGATTTCAAAGTAAAACTCCCATTCTTTGTAAGTGTCCACACAAGTTTATCTTCCGCAACTGTAGAGATTCTCATCTGCAGAATTAGACTAACAATATCTGGTTCAAACATCTGATGTACGAGTGATACATTCCATTGCTTCCTATCTTGAACTAATAATTCCTTGACCCATATGAAGTCTTCACTGTTTGTCACACCCTGTTTTGGACTTGGTGGCTCATTCAAACCTGTTACCCATATATCCAACCAAATCTTTATTTTATCACCTTTTCCAAATCTCCATCTACTATTAGCTTTTATGAAAGGAATCTGTTTTTGTAATCCCCTACAAGCCCACGAACAACTTTTTTTTGGGTTTGCATGTATCATACTGGTGGAAGGAAAATATTTCGCCTGTATGGCCTTAACCCATTCCTCATCTGGATTACTACATATTCTCCATGCCGCACGAACTAATAAAGCCTGGTTAAGAGATTTCAAATCTCTAAATCCTTGTCCTCCAAGATTCTTGTGTAAACCTAATCTTTTCCAAGAAGTTATGTAGGTACCTCTTTTTTCAGTAAAACCCCACCAGAAGTCTCTCTATAAAGAATTAATCTGTTTAATTGTTTCACTTAGCAGTTGAAGGTAGCTCATGGTATAAAAAGGAATAATGTTTGTTACCGTCCTTATCATTAAGGATTTGCAAGTCTGAGACATAGAATCCCCATTCCACTTAGAAAGTGTTCCTTTAACTCTCTCAACCAATCCTGCAAAACAATCAATCTTCTTTTTCCTAATGAGCAGAGGCAAGCCTGAATATCTTTCATTAGATTTCATTCTTATAACCTTCAATCTTCTTGAAAGTAATCTGCAAAATCTCTGAGGGACATGCACACTAAAGTAGACACTGGAATATATCCTTCATATTTTTTTAGTTAAACTCTCGAATATATCCTTCAAACTTTTACAATTATAAAATTATTTTAAATATCACCAACCTACTAAATGATAATTTTATTCTACTAAATCAAACCATAAAGATATTTATTTTATTTTATATTTAAATATTTCTATAAATATTATGATTATCAATGTATTTTTTTTTACATACTCCATATACTCCTTTTAATTTTAGTAATAACATAGCATTTAATAGGGATAGTTTTGTACACTCCTCCGTCTCCTTAATATCTTGACTTAGTCAAAGTGGACTAATAATTTAGGACGGACGAAGTAGTTTTTTTTAGAAAGTCGAGATATTTGTAAATTATATCCAAAATACAACCATATTACTAATAGATTCGGTATCCCTATATAAAGCTTTCAAACAAAAGGTAAACCCATTTTTTGGACACCGTTCTCTCTTCAGCTTTGATTTCTAGGAATTTTCTTTTTTAATTTATGTTTTCTTACATGCGCCCGTTGTTTGTATTGCAGGTAGCCATATAAAGCATTCGTGCAACACCAAACCCTTTTGTTTCCGTGATTGAGGAGAATCAGAGATGAAGGAATGAGATGTAGAGACAAGAAAGAGAACGATCATATTAGATAGATTAGTTGTAATATATAGCTAGGTTACATGATATACACATAAAGTGGAAACTAGATGGACCGTACATCCATGGGCCGTAGGCCCTGTAATACCCCCTCTTGTGCGGTTCAATAACGAAACTTTATACATAGTGCTTAACATATAGTGCTTTGAATGTAGTTCTTCAAATGTCGTCATCTCCTTGATGACTTGTGCCGAAATCAATCGCCTTACTAAAACTTTGACAAGGAAAAACCCAGTGGGATAAAACCTTGGTACAACTCTTCAAACATTGTACTTCACATGTTGTCTCTTACTTTACATGTAGTTCATCACATGCAATACGATGTTCACAGATCGATGAGTCTAAGTTAATTTCGTCTTTAAAACTTCGCCAGGGAAACCCAGAGGGACAAAACCTTAACTAAAGAAAAAGAGTACAATATTAAGAAAAATTAGAACGTAGTTGGACTCGAATATGTTGCTTAACGGACTATCGTGTTTCATTTATTTGATTCAGATATTTTCAATAATATCAATGCGATCTTTATGTCTTCAACGTTCAACATACTTGATGTTTTTAGTATTGCCTTGCCAAAAGAGTACAACACAACTTCAATTTCGAAGTAAATTATGTCGACATCATATCCTTGGATCCTCCCCCTGATGTCGGAATCTCCCCTGATTACTTTCAGAGTTGTTCCAGACTGTTCCTTTAGGCATGTACTTTTCGAAACTGAATATCGGTAATGACCTAGAAAATAGTCTACCGTATCTCCCCCTGATTACTTTCGTTGGAGAAGAGATTATTGTTCCTTTATAATCAAAAACCTTTGGATTTCACTTTCGTTAGCATTCCTTTTTATGTCTTTGCATGGATAAAACAAATTTATGTCAATGGTTACTTTTAAGCACATGATTACATTCACTATACCATTCCAATGACGTTGCATTGGCGCTGAGCTATATCTAGCTAAGAAGTTCATTGAGTATGTAACATTTGGTCGAGTACATTATGCTAAGTACAATAATGCGTCTATTATACTTAGATAAGGAAAGTTCATCTCCTGACTCAACTTTGTCATCTTCCTTTAGATGAATTGGTCATTTATGTACATTTGAAACTCGAGTAATCATGGGAGTGCTAGCAGAATGCACGTCCTTGTTAAATTTCCTGACAATGGACATATGCAAACTGGTGGAATAATATACCACAAGATCGGTCTTCTAGTTTAGAACATGGATAAGATCGATATTTCCCAAGATTTTCATCTCAAATTCAGATTTTAAATAGCTTATAAGATCTCTTATTCCATTAAGAGTACTTATCATGTACATACCGTTGACATAAATAGCTATAATTCTGAATCAGGAACTTATTTAATACGCATGGCATGAAATCTTACTTGTTTATCCCATCCCAATCAAATAGTCACTTAGACGGGTATACCACATCCGCCTGATTGTTTAAATCAATAAGTGAGTGTTCCGGTGTAACTACAAACACACACCGTGGTTTAGAGTCATTCGACTTGGGAAGCAAAAGGCCATCATGCACTTTGCAAATATCTTTGAGCCTAAATCTCCAGAGATATAACCACATCTACTATGTTTCAAGTTCTTTTGAAACTACCAAGCAAACTAATTAACTGAACATTATGATATTCAAAAGAGTAAGCGATCCAGGGGTTTGTGAGAAACCTCGCGCTACAAGGTGATTCTTTATACTTAAGATCTCATTCTTCTCACTATACTTTGTGACAAATAACCACATATGTCCCACAGGCTTTACACTAGGTTGGTTAGCACTACCACACCAAATACCCGTATATTTGTCAAAGAACTAAGTTTTTCCTGGATTGCGTAGGCCAAATATGTTATTTATTTGAAATTAATCAAAATAAAGCATGGTTCTATCTCATTGTGCTCTACTTCTGGAGCAACTATTTATGGATTATATCATCATTGTGCACGCATGATCCTTCCATTGACTCATATATACATTCTCATACAGGATTTCATTGTTCTCTAGAATCATTTAAAACTTCGGAGCATCCTCTAGTTTGATTCATGGACATATTCAAAGACAATCTTATGAGATGATTTCTGATGATATAAATAAGTTGTGCCTTACTCACCTACTTTCTTTCTAGGTGAGGATTGATCAAACCAAGTACTCTCTCCAACTTCCTTAATGGAGCCACGGCCTCAACCACACTTCCACTGAGTGTAGTTGCAACACCTTAGTCTATGCTGTATATCCGGAATTAAGGATTTGTAACTTGGCAGGTAGGTTTGCAGCTGGTATGTGTGATCACATCACTTTAGCAACATCAGTGTACATTCTGAAAATCGAATATTCTTTATCACTTCACATTTACATTTGTGGAGTACAAGAATCAATATGAGACACA
Source organism: Papaver somniferum (assembly GCF_003573695.1). Taxonomy (NCBI): domain Eukaryota; kingdom Viridiplantae; phylum Streptophyta; class Magnoliopsida; order Ranunculales; family Papaveraceae; genus Papaver; species Papaver somniferum. Next base: position 5,717,852 of record NW_020621936.1, on the reverse strand, counting down.
ATGGGAACACACTACGACAATTCCTGTCGTTCCCTTAGAAAATTCTTTTTATTATCTCCCCCTAACGACGTGAAGACTGTCTCATTAAAGTGATAACCCGCAAATCTAGCCGTAAGAGACCTCCTGCCAAAAGTTTCAAAATGCGGATAATTGTTGGGAACTCATTTCCAACATAACTACTTAACAGTTTTGAAGACCCATCATAATACGATGTGGAGTCATAATGGCACATATATAGTGCAACCAAAAATGTGTAAGCACACGAATGTCAGGCTTAAATCCAGTTACCAAATGGTACGCAGAAAAGGTTGACTAATATTGGGTTCTAAAAACGAATTAAGTAAGATGCGTGTAATATTGCATATCCCCAAAGCAATAAAAGATAGGTTGGTACGCATAACCTATTCCTTAGGCACCATCTGTAACCTTTGATGATAGCCTCTGCGAGACCATTGGGTATAAGATGCTCTATATTGATCCTATTAAACATGCAATATTCATCAAGTCCTTTTGATGTAAATTCTCTAGCATTAATAAGGGTGGTAATCCTTTGCACTTTGTATTATGTAATATGTGCTTGGAGTTTTTAAACGCAAATTTTTTGGGAACTATAACTAGTCCAAAATGTCAAAACATTCACCAGAGCCATAAGTCACTTTAATGGTCCGAATTCTGCTTGAATATTTTTCTAAATTTCACCTTGTTATCTTTGTAATATGGATTGTTTACCATTTGCATCTTAGGATGGTCTCGATCCTGTTTTACTGAAGACTTTGTAAAATGAGTGATATGCTCTCTTACTTAAAAGCATAATGGGAGGGAGGAGGGGGTTGTGCATCTGGTACTTTAGAAAACACTTATTGAAAGAATATGTCGTTACTTCACATTATGTCAATATTTTTCCCGTTGTCTCATACACTCAAACACAACGGTGTACGTATGAGTCCTTTCAAAACGAAACATCATGTCACAACCAAAGTGCATTTATGGTTATGTCAAAGTCTGTATGAGTCAATTTCCAACCTTTCATCGTCGGAGTCAATATGGATTCAATAATCCAAATTAATAATATAGTGATTAACATTTCACTAAATTGACTCATTAGTCTCTCTAAAGTATGTTTTCTTCCAAATACATTAGTGACTATAAAAGATGCAATCAATTACATTATCATCACAGTCAGGTTTCACATGATATCCATTTGCATGGGTTTCTTTGGAATTTAACAAGGTGTGATTATCTCTCGGTACATATAAAGATTTTGTGACGTCTTTGTTCTATCTTGAAAACAAACTTTTGAGCAGTGTTGCGCTCGATGATCCAATCCTCGTAGTCACATTATAAGGAAATAGTTCAACAACTAGTTTAAATTCCTTAAGCTAGTGGAAGAAAAACAACTATGAGTTAGACATTTGGGTCTTGAGAGTTTTAATAAGTGGTGTGGCCTTATTACGTAATAAAAGTGGTATTCAACTCAGGTACTTTAGACTGAATATATATTACGTTTCACCCAATATATCTCAAGTACTTTAGAGAATTTATGTCTCGTGTTTTCATTCCATAGGTGCAGATATTGGTTCTAGTTCAACTGAATAAGATAGTTAATTGGTCTGGCAAAGTTCTTGTTGCCATTAAAGTTGATGTGAAAATTGGTTGCTATTATGATACATACATTACATTGTATATACCAACATCTGTGACCAGGTGGATTTCCAACTCTTTCATTTATGATGGGAGCTAGAGTTACATTTTAGCTTCGTCCCATATTCAGTTGATACCTGTACTTTGGTGTCATCAGTACTAGGTAAATAAATACATCTTTGTCTCATGATATATATGTCCCTTTTCACATTCTTTATATGAGTCAGTACGTCTAACCCTCATTACATCGGGATTCTTTCCATTTTCAATTTTTGTTACATTTAGCTTAATTTGAGAAATTTCTTTATCTCAATATGCCAAGAGAATCTCACTACACATGTCAACCACTTACTATAGGTTGAATATATAACTAAAGATAGTTCTCTTGTTGTCATACTTCCACATGTACTGGTTTGTTAGTATCATGGATGAAGTAAAGAAATGGAAATTTTCTGACTCATATCATATTTTGTGAGTTCTTCCACAAAAATTGGAATACATGTGATTTTATTTGAACGTATCTTTTGAAACTACTGACAGATTAATAGTCGAGTAAGTGGATTACATTCCACGAAACGTTCGAATTTTAGGAGAAAAATATCGAGTACACAATAACGTTCCAAGTACTTCTAAACCCCAAATAAATGCATTGGAATCGAGTAGGTACAACCAATTGAACAAAAGTAACCATTTAACCGTAGCCAATATCATATTCAAGAGAACAAAATAACATTAAGGCCAAAATTCTTAATGATCGAGATCAGCAATCATAATTTAAATTGACCCCTTATATACCGTGGAATTATCTTAAGACAAAACTAAACATGCTCTAAAAACAAATAAATAAGCCTAGCAGGTTTTCACTGTAAAAATCCACGTTATAGTTACATACCCTCATACTTTGGTTCCCGCCGTATATAGACAAAACCGGAACAACATTGGTCGCGCACTCCCTGGAACAGGACAGGCTCAAGGCATGACAGGACGGGACTGGACAGGGACCGATTCGACTCGGCTGGACAGGGACCAAACATAAGACGAACAGATTTTACTTGAGGGGTTTCCTTTCTCCTCCGTCTTCCTTTTCCCCTTCATTTTCCTCATGATTCCAACGCCCATACTAATTGCCCACAACACAGGCACACAAATTCATTATATATTATACTATAAAATATAATCACCCAATTGGATTTTCTACATATACCAAATGAATTGCTACATATCGATATATAGCCGAAGATCGATATACTGCATGCATCAAATCACTACATACATATATCGAATTACTGCATACATCAAATTACTACATATCGAATTACTAAATACATTAAATCGATTTTCTACCACAGATCGATATACAGCCACAATTATATTGGATTTGCACCGCGACAACTTTTGTACATGACAAATTAGATTAAATCAATTCTCAATTCAGTCACTCAACTAATTATGGATTTGCACAGACAGAGCTTGTACGGGACAAATTAGATCAGATTAATTTTCACCATGAATTTAATAGCTACTATGTATATACAGAATCACGATCATATTAGACATGCTGAAATCAAAATATAGGGGAAAAAATATAGAAAAAAAAAAGAAAGATCCAACTTAGCTGATTGATTTGATTCAACAGAGGAAAAAAAGTAATAATATCAATCGATCCAGTCTAGCTCTCCGGTATATCATCGTGCTGATAACGTGATTGAGGAGAATCAGAGATGAATGAAGTAGATGTAGAGACAAGAAAGAGAACCATCATATTAGAGAGATTAGTTGTAATACATAGATATGTTACATGATATACACATAAAGGGGAAATAAGATGGACCGCACATCCATGGGCCGTAGGCCCTGTAACAAATTTTGTTTTTTTTTCTTCTTTTTATTGGAATTTAGTGTTTTTTGTTTGATATTTTAGTTGTTTTTATGGTATACCCTCATTGTTCCAAATTGCGTTGCAATATCAAACACCATAACTTTTTGTGTTTTGCGGATCTTTTTGATGATGCATAAATATTGTTGCAAAACTAAACGCCATGACTATTTTTTTTTGCAGGACTTATTGATGCATAAAATGATTGCTGCTTCACATATTTGCTAAAAGTTTGTTCAATTTTATTATTTACCATGTTCATATGATTGTTGCTTATTTTCTCTTCTAATATGTTTTGTTGTTGGTTACTAATTAATTTTTATGAATTTTTATTGGTGATTATGTAAATCGGCTTTCCTACATGCATATGGTTTTTTTTTTATCTATTTTTGTTGTATTCAATTGGCATTGATGATGGCTGCGGAAATGCAATTGCATGAGTGCTGATATGAAGGAAATCCTAAGAATACCCGAAAAAAGAATATTTTACTTCTACAAACGATGATGCCAAGATATCTTCGATTTCACGTTGTTGTTGTTGTTTTCTTTTTTTTTTTGTGCTAGGGTTTTGCGTTTCTCTTGTCCTATATTAATCAGGAATGTTTTTCACTATTTATTCATCTCTGATATCTATTTGTTTCAAGTTTTCTCCTATCCCTAATTTTTCATATTAGTTTCTTATCTGATTTTCATTATTATATTGAAACACTTCTTTGTTCTATTTTGCGGGAAACTGTTTCTCAACTATGTTATTATTTCTTTTTGGTTTCGTATCTCCTCAACCCCAGGTTCTTAGAGACAACTTATTTATGTTTCTTTTAATTACTGCCCCATACTGATTAAACTTCTTTTGGGATTTTGTAGGTGAAGGTTTCTCAACATTAGCAGGTTTAGGTAATGTAGGTACTACTCTGTCCTTTAAGCTTCATGTGGAGGTATTATTTGAATGATTGATTCGTGAAATACAAGCTTCGTATTAATGATGCTTAAGCATTGTAATATAACATCACGGGAAAAAAAGCCCAACACTGATATTCAGAATTTAGAGTTATGTGTAATGCAAAAGTGAAGTTGGAAATTGCGGATTATAAAAATGGTATTTTGTGTTCATATACTCTATAATTAAGGAAGTTTGAAATTGAGAATTATAGTTGCGTTGTATCTAAAATCTTACGACCATACTGTTCGTAAACTAAAATCATATGATTTTGTCTACATTTTGGATTGATTTTCTATCTTTTTCGGTAGCTTGCTTAACCATGAAGATATATGCATTTGGAAGTGCGATTTTGTATGTTGCCGAACAAGATGTAATATTTCTCATCAATTCATTTTGTTAGGCTCTGAAGAAGGAAAGAAACTCGGGTCTAGATTCATGTTTGAGTTGAAAGGGAAGTGTTATACTTCGTGTGGTTTGTTAAGACAAAAAGAGAACATCGGTAGACAACAAGAGAATTCACTCCTTGAACTTTCATTTTTTTGTTGGTATTCCACAGAAAAAAAGAATTTCCACTTTCCAAAATAAGTTTAACCATCCACATAATTGGTGTATCAAAAATCCAAAATGAGGTCCATAAGGGATCCTGCTAGTTATTCAATTACTACATGCTAATTAACTCCTCAAACAAAATGTACTAATTTTAATTTATGTAATCTGATGGCCTTCATACTTACTCTTATTTTCTTTTGTTATGCAGCAGTTTAGGTCTTATCACAAGATTTTGTTTCCGCGCGTTAAGCAAGTGAAAGGTGCATGTGTAATTACAAAAATTGCATTGTGATTTAACACTAGCTTAATTTTCTAAAGTAAGTAATTTACAACTTGAGTTTGTCATTTAATATATATGTATTACTACTATTAACTAACACTTGCTTGATCATTAATTACAGGATCCATGTTGTTTGTAATTTTGAAGCTCTACACTAAATGGATTTCTGTCATGAAAACCAAAAACTAAGCTATACATATGAATGACCTTTATCAACCATTTCCATGAATCATACTAAACATATCAATGTATCTTTATCAACGATCTCCTAGATTGCTCATTATTATTATTAATTTATAGTGTTCGTGGAGTTCTTAGATATACATTTTTCTTCTTCTTTTTGTTTCATGTGATATTAATCAAATAGGGAATCCTGAATCAATCCTAATGTACATTTAAATTTTTTGCTGAATCAATCCTAATGTACATTCAATTTTTTGCTTAGTTTGTAGGTACTTTTAAATATGACTCCACCATGGGAGGTCATTTCATTATATAATAGTTATATGTCCTCCGGTCATCGCCATATATGTTAGAGCACTGCTCGGTCGAACTAGCAAGCATTTGTATCTCAAGCTTGTTGTCAAGTTTAGTTTCCAAAACTCTAAGTCTTGATTTCTAGTCTACTTATAGCTATGTCTCGGATTAGGATAGAATGTGTAGTTGAGCATTAGACTTCGCGGCGTTCACCGATCGAAGACGAAGAACTACTAAGGGGACCTTGTGGAACTTTATCAACAAAAGGTATGTGGATACTTGAACTCATTTATCAATCAGAAGTTTATTTCTATTATATCTCCTACTGAGACAAAAGTCATATAGCCATATAGACTTTATATTATACACATTTGATATTTCGAACTGAGTTTAATTCGCTTACATATTTATCAAAATATGTGTTGGTAAGCTTTCGCTTTAACCAAGTTCATCTTATATTCTTGAAGAAAGTCAAAAGATGATCATGTGAAAATCTCCTGGTAACATCTTACATGATTTGTGTGAGACAGTCATTTGATGTAGATTCAGAATGTTTCATATTGATCTATTGATCACTTGAAAATTGCTTTGAAGCTAATAATTTGTGTGAGACAGCTATTCTCGTCTTCCAAGAATATTTCAATGATTAAGAGGAGTTTAGAACGATTATCCATTGATTGAATATAGTACAGTATGCGTACTTGTATGCTAAATCTTGCAAGTTATTCAAAGTTCGGGAACCATAGTATGCGTACTGGTTTGGAAGTTGAAGTCCGGGAACTTAGTATGCATACCCATATGCGTACCGGCGTAATAGTTCAAGTCCGGGAATTCAACTGAGTTTGGTGGTGTACGACAGTATGCGTACCCGTTCACATACTGGTGAACCCAGACCAAGTCCGGAACTCTAAGTATGCCTACCTGTTAGCATACTTGAGTGGGTTAAGTTCTAAAATCGGTTTGTTGATGAACTAATACATTTATATATTAAGGAATGCAATCTTTTGCAAACAGTGGCTATAATTTTCATGAATTGATTCAAGTGAATCAAAATCGACTTTGCTTCAATTGTGTCTTGTATACTTATATGAGAATATAAACAATTGAACAACTCCATAACTAGTTTCATTTGAGTCATTTGAACTAGTTGCGATTAAGATGAACAAGGTTGATATGCAAGTGTTCATATGGATAACTTCAGTTTACTATTGTTGAGCCAACTATGTGCACACGTTTGGGTATGGTTACTCATACCTAAATGAAGTCACATTTCATTTGTGTATAACAAGCTAAGTTCGATCTAACGGTTGAAAGATATTAGCTTGACTCTAATCAGGTTTTCATTTAACGGTGAATATTGAATGCTTTGTTACCAAGGTAGCATTGATTGCAAACCCTGATTTGAAGACTATATAAGGGAGAACTTTAACAACTGGGAAACCTAATCCCCACACCTCTTGTGTGATACTAGTTGCGACTAGATTCGATTCTCCTTTAACCTAGGTTTTTCCTAAAACCATTATAGGTTAATGACTTAAATACTTCATTGGGATTCTGAAGCCAGACCCACCTATTTTCTCTGTAGTTGCGTTTTCCGATCTTACTTTGTTCTATCGTGTTGAGTACTTAAGATTTGCTCGAGATTTAATCTCCGATAGGTAAGATAAAAAGTAGTCACAAACATCATCGTCTCATCGTTTGTGATTCCACAATATCTTGTTTCGCTTCCATACGATTAAGATTATTGTGAGGTGATTGATATTACTAGGCTGTTCTTCGGGAATATAAGTCTGGTGTATCAATTGGTTTCTGTTCACCTTGATTTATCAAAACACAGAACAAAACTCGTTGGTATTTCTGTGGGAGACAGATTTATCTATTCAATAGACTTTTCTGTGTGAGACAGATTTTTTTATCAAGTATACAACTTTGGGTCGTAACAACTTTTAGTTTTGGATGAGATCATCTTAGGGAATCAAGTGCACAGAATCCGGTGTGGTTCAAGAGGCGTAAGGAAAGCGACTGTAGCTTAATCAGTGTGAGATTGGTTAGGGCTCAACTACATTCCAGTACGAAGTTAATTGGTAGTAGGCTAGAGTCTGTAGCGGCTTAATACAGTGTGGTGTTCAAATCTGGACTAGGTCCCGGGGGTTTTCTGCATTTGCGGTTTCCACGTTAACAAAATTTCTGGTGTCTGTGTTATTTCTTTTCTGCATTATATTCTTATATAATTGAAATATCACAGGTTGTGCGTAGTTCAATCAATTAGATAATCCAACCTTTGGTTGTTGATATAAATTGATTGACACTTGGATATTAGTCTTTGGTACCATCCAAGTTATTTCTCATATTAATCCTGCTCACAAATTTATATTTGTTCGGTTGCAAATTGATTTGAGAAATTGAGATATAACTCTTGGATGTATTTTCCTTGATTGAGTCTGACTGTCTATTTGATTCTCTTGGAAATATATTGGAGTTAGTCCATACAGATTGCCTAAACGAAATATTGGGTGTGGTTTTTAGACCCCCGGTTTTTCAATATACGCCAATCAGAATCTGAGATCCACTAAGACCTTCTCACACTTTGTTATGAACCAATATTTTTGTTCATCAACATCGGAGATTTATCGAAGCACCAGCATCGGATGTGATAGCCACTGGCAAGATATATGAACTCCAGTTAGGGTCCACCAATTGATCACGATATTCTTATTTACAGTGTTACTTTGCTAAAGGCTGCCAACAGTGATGGTTGTCGTTGAATCCCTCATGAAGTGTATTTCAGGAATACCTCATCATGGTAACTTAGTTGAACACCAACCTTGATAATGCACCATGACACTGAAAACCATGATTGTAGAATATTCATGTTGCAACCTCAACATATACCTTGGGTGAAGAATAATATAGCTTTTCCAGGCTCACATTATGATCTTGATGAAATAATACCTAGCAGTAATCTGGTATAGGGCTAAAGTGGTTTCGACAAACAAGGGTCTGTTTTATGTTTGGATATTTGTAAAATAAACACTTCTTTGAGTCATCTTAGATATATTCTCTAAACATGTACAATTCTTTTCGATGATGTAACAATGAGTATATGATTATAAACCAGGTTGATATTGGCCTCGTCCATCATTTTCATTTCTATGTAGGACCAAAAGGATAAATGTTAATATGAAATAGGAATAAAGGTGGATGTAAATCCTAAGCAACATTGTTAAGTTATTGTCCTAAGATCTTTCTACTCTCTCTTGGTTTTCCTTTATAAATACTTCTGATATTTTGGATGGGGTTCTGCTAGATTATTAATTATAGTTTTTTGTGAAACCTATTCTTATTTTTCTTTTTCTTTCTCGAACTGGCTATATGCAGGAAATTGCTTTATTTTATAGACCATGCCGTAACGGCACTTCGTTAACTTGACCTACGGTTGATGTAAAAAAAGAAAAAAAAATCGGCCCTTTAATCGTGCAATTCTAATAGAGTTTTCTGTTTTCTTTCAAGCCAAAATAATGTCCATACATAATAATAAAATTATCCATATGCATCACCAAAAATCCAACAACGACATTATTTAAGTAACCAATACAATTTATATTCCCTTTGGCAATAAAGGTAGTCCAATCATTAATTAGTAGACAATCCTTGCGGTTAAAGTAACAATCAAGCAGAGTCTTAGTGGGATGTTAGTTCATTTCCTTGATTACAACTACTTTGGCGGTAAACTTTTCATATACTTTGTACTATTTAGAATTAGAAAACTATTTTATGTTATATCATGTGTTCGTTTAATGTCTTTAATATCATACACTGATACAACTATATATTTAGTGTGATTTTTCATTTAACTATAAGGAGTTGGTGCCTGGGTTGGGTTGACTGCTTGATTCTTAACACAAGTATGTGATTTCTAAAGAAAGATATATCAATGCATTTTCTTGATTACATCGTCTTCGACGGGAAACACTTCATATTATTTGCACTATTTAGGGTTGAAAATCTATTTTATATTAATATCGATTTTTAGTATCTCTAATATCAAATATCGATACAACTATGTGATGAGTGTGATTTTTCATGTAACTATAGGGACTTGGAGCCTGGAAGAGGACTTGAGTTGGTCGCTTGATTCCTAACGCAAGTATATGATTCTTAAAAAATATAGATAGGTGAATTTCCTTAATTACATCATCTTCGACGGGAAGCACTTCCTATATATGCTTTGCAATATTTAGAGTTTAAAATATATTTTATATTAACAATAAATACAATTCTGACCAATATGAGTCATAAATAGGAAAATAAAAAAAATGATGAGAATTCATAACCAATTTAGATTCCATTTGCCAATAAAAATACTCCACTTATTAGTAGGTGATCCTTACGGTTAAAGCAACAATCACGGGTATTCAAGCGGGGTCATAATGGGATATTAGTGAATTTCCTTGATTACAACTTCTTTGACTGAAAGTACTTCATCCGTTTTGCACTATTTAGAATTTTCAAGCTATTTTTATGTTATATATCGTGTGTTCTTTTAGTGTCTCTAATATCAGGTATTGATACAACCATATAATGAGTGTGATTTTCATTTAACTATACGAACTTGGAGCCTGGAAGAGAACTTGAGTTGGCCGCTTGATTCCTAACTCAAGTTTATGATTCTTAATAAAGATAGATCAGTGCATTTTCTTGATTACTTCTTGATGGTAAGAACTTTACATGCTTTGCAGTATTTAGGGTTGGAAATCTATTTTATGTTAAGATCGTGTTATTTTTAGCGTCTCTAATGTCAGGTATTAACACAACTATATAATATGTGTGATTTTTCATTCAACTACAAGAAGTTGGAGCCAGGAAAAACAATTGAGTTACCCGCTTGATTTTTAATGCAAGTATATGATTTCTGAAGAAAAATATATATGTGTGTTTCCTTAATTACATTTTCTTTGACGGGAATCACTTCTTATGCTTTGCACTATTTAGAGTTGGCTATTTTTATATTAATAACATGTTTTTTTTTATTGTCTCTAATATCAGATATCGATGCTTATATAATGGCTAATGACATTTCCATGATTCCTTCTTTGACGAGAAGCACTTTATCTGCTTTGCAATATTTAGGGTTGAAAATCTATTTTATTTTAAAATCGTGTTATTTTTAGTGTCTCTAATGTCATATATCAACACAACTATATAATATGTGTGATTTTTCATTCAATTACAAGAAGTTGGAGTCTGGAAAACAGTTGAGTTAGATGCTTTATATTTAAAGCAAGTATATGATTTCTGAAGAAAAATATATATGTGTGTTTCCTTAATTACATTTTCTTTGACGAGAAGTACTTTATATGTTCTGCACTATTTAGAATTGGAAATCTATTTTATATTAATATCATGATTCTTTTTAGTGTCTCTAATATCAGATATTGATGCCTATATAATAACTAATGAGTGTGATTTTTCATTTAACTACAATAAGTTGGAGCCTGGAAGAGCAGTTGAGTTGGTCCCTTAATTCTTAACACAAATATATGATTTTCTGAAGAAAAATATATATGTGCTTTTCCTTAATTACATTTTCTTTGACGGGAAGCAATTCATCTATTGTGCACCATTTAGAGTTGTCAATCTATTATATATTAATATCGTATTTTTTTAGTGGCTTCAATATCAGATATCGATACAACTATATAGAAAGTGTGATGTTTCATTTAATTAACAATAGTACTGATATAGATAATGTAATGAACTACTCATTGATTTGAAAGGTCGGTATAGTTTATCAAAAGTATTTTCTTTAAGAGGATTTCTTAATCTCCAACACTTTAAATAGTACGTAATTGGTGAATAATTTGGTTCTGATTGTTAATCTACTAAATGATTGCTTCAAAAAAAATGATAATTGGTGTTTTCATTGTACACTGTAGTTGTTAATTGAGATCCCTTCTTGGACGGGAGTGGGGCTTCGCCCAACTAAGGATCAATTCCCGTCGCACCCGGTTCGAAGCACAGATTAAATACTAAAAAAATATCTAATTATGTCTTTATAGTTTAAAATATTTTACTTTTGAGATTACTTAGATCTATTTATTTTAGTTTATTTGTAGAATTGATTATTATTATATTATATTGCATGAAATTTTATTTTATTTTTTAGAGAAGATATAATAAACGATTACACAAAGCTTTTTGTTGGCAACCTAGCAACAAGCTGGGATCCAACACCTTTTTGAATAACTATGCCTAATATATGAAAAGTAAAACTACCAAAACCATTACTAGCATCGTTACTAACTAAACAGTTCTTCAAATGCTTGAAAAAACACAAAGTGTCCTCACCAAGTTCCCCTAAAGTAGAGAAAGCTAGGACCCCCAAACCATGGCCATATGAAACACACTTTTCCAAGTATTTAGTGTGTTTACGTGAGACAGCAGTAGCTATAGCTTTTCCCAGGACGAATGAGCGAATTCCTTCTCCAATGAAGGGCGAGACACATGTGCCATCCATACAAACATCATGTCCCTTTTCCCAGTTGAGCACCAGAATATCAGCAGGTTTCAAATCTTTGTCTTCATTCGTCAGAAAACCAAGAGAAGCTTCCTTACGTGCAGGCACACCAGCTTTGTAACAAATGTCAGCAATTATATCGCGAACAACATCATGTCGAAACTTAGGGCCAATATCCTTAGCACAATGAAGCGCGTGATCCCAAAAAATGTCCATGGATTTGTTACAACTCGGACATAAACCATTCTCAACAAAAAGTGGGATGCCAAGACGATAGCAAAGCACGACTCTAAACTGTCTCGGACCAATACAATGATTGAGCCCACTGATAGGTACATCCAATAAATAGTCTTGAGCATGCTTAACACGATTACATTGCCACAAGATGGAATCTCTTGCAGACATAGAGAATTGGCTTGGGATTTGCTTCTTAACCGCATCAAAATAAGTGACTGCCAGGGAGTGCATGGAAGGGGGGGAAGTATCATTGACACAGTAAGTAGAAGGTAATCCACATACCTGGATAAATCTCAGAAGTGCAAACTAAAATAAATGCTTTCATTGAGAGTTGAACTCAAGACCTCCCGCTTGCATGAAATTAGTTTTCAAAATCATGTTAGATCTTTAAATTATAATAATATTATATATTTGATTATTATAAAGTTTTAACTGTTAATCGTGAATCTGTTGGATAAAAATTGTACAAGCTTATTAGAATTCTTATTGGAACGGGTGCGGGGCGAAGCCCCGCCTCAGTGGACATGACCTAACGGTATAAGAAATTCCAACATTCCCGGTGCGTAACAGGGATTTCAAACTCGTTTTACTAAACATATTGTAGGATACATTTTAGGTATTTATTTACTTTTTACTTGTGAGTATATATCTTATATATGTGTTTTACTTATATATACTATATACTTATTATACTATATACTTACACCGGAGGGGTGAGGGAGATGCGTGCCCTACAAACAGGGAAAGTATTCTTTCTATATTTCTCCATGTACTCCAATTGTAGGCAGTCTCTGTGGGATGAATGCCCACAGGAAGGAATGACACTAAGGATATCTCCAACTTGATAATCCACCAGGCAAAACACACATCTTGTATTGTTTTCATCACTAACCTGTGCAGTTGAGTGGACATGGGTGGGAAGTATGATTTTACCGTATAACAAATTATTGATTCTCTGTCTATTGTGATAAATAAACGCAGCCATGAAAACATCAAAGACCAAAAAACCTAACAACACTGCCCACCAGCATTCGCGGAAGAAATCTGCAACGGGTGATGAATTACCTGTCGAAACGAAAAAGTTAATCATTCGTTCTATGCATCACTCCCCCAAGCAAAACAATATCTACCAGCAGGTCTTGTCTTGATGAAAACATTAGTATTAATTTAATGATGAAGAGAAGTTGTAGTCTGATGATGAATATACATCAGATGTAATCAAAAGATTCAAAATAGAGATTACCAGCATTGTTTGTTAAATCAACGACCGGGATTAAAATTTCTAGCAATTAATGTACATTTTCTTTTGTAGGAATCTAGAATTTAATAAGATAAATGTATCATCGAGATATAAGATTGAGATACATTTTCGTTTGGACTCTATAGAAAACTTAGTGCAAATTTTATAAGATACAAGGATCCTCCCTCTTTATACCTATACTTATACCTATACTATGCTTATTATAGTTATACCCGAGAGTTTAATGATATTACTTCCCTGCAAACATGACAAGTATTCTTCTTATACTCTTCCATATATTGTACTTGTAAACAATTCATGTGGGCTGAATGCCCACGAAAAGGTATAACACTGATTACGTCTCCATTAGCATACTCTTCTAGAAAAAATATACATTCTTCGTTTTCTGAGTGTTCAGACTCCGTGTAGATTGTGGTGGGTAAAAATATCATTTCTTGAATTCCAAAGAAGAATTATCTATGATGGTAAATGAAAGCCACAATAAAACATAGGAAGATGACCACAAATAGACCTGTTATCACCCCGTTTTCACTCAAAAATTTTAATATCCCTGATTCTTTACTTGTCAAAAAAGATTGAAAAATATCAAAGAATGTATATACAATTTTTGAAACGTAAACAAGAATTGTTGAGAAACTTATTCACTATTTGAAATTTAAAGAAGAATTAACAAAAACTCAAATCAAGCCTAATTTATAAAATCCAAACCCAAGCCCAGTATCATTTTCAATACCAAAACTCAAATCAAAGCCCAATCCCACTATCACTTTCAGTACCAAAACTCAAATCAAGCCTAACATATAAAGAAGATGGTCTGATCTTAATCCATATAAAAAATACTACTAGTAAAAAAAAACATCGAAAACTAATCTTATTTATTAACATAAATTGTCTGAAACATTCTTTTCAAAGTAATAATTGACAACATTTCAATAAAGACATTCTTCATCACCCGGGTGACGCCGAGAAGATAAGTGTTAGAAGCACAATTTTACCATGAGAAAGTATTTTATTGGTATTTTTTTTTTTTTGGGTTTGTAGCATTCATCATAAGTTTTCGTATTATACAACAAGAATCTTATATGGATAATATAAGAAGCATCTAACACAATATAAATCTCTCGAAATTTCTTGTTTCTCATATGTGATTCATGTGGTACTTTTTATTAAAATTCTCTATTATTTGTACTTTTTGAATTTAAAAATGTAAAATAGTATATATATTTTATAATTATATTTGGAAATTCTGAATGTTTTTCTCACTTTTCTAATTTATATTCGTATATATAATAAAATTACAAAAAGAAAGGCTCTAATTGATTTTTTTTTTGCCATAGGTCTTGTATATATATGTTACATATGACTCTGAAGAAATACGATGGTGCAACATCTTTCTTTGTGAAATTTATTGGGTATAGCTTCAGATTTACAGAAGCAACGTCATCAAAGATGGGTTCCTTAATAGCTTACCAACAGAAGGTTTCTGACTTTCCCTATAATTTTGTTTCAAATTTAAAAATTGACATAGAGAACCCCACCGTTATTCAAAAACCTACTCAATGTAATTAAGTATGTGGAACACCCGTATTATTCGTATGCCGCGTGCTCAAAGATGTGTGATTGATTGAGATGAAGCCTCCATCTCAAGCTTGCATTACGCGTTTAGAGCACGTTGGCACAAAACTGAAATTGTACCACTGTGATGCATCACGCCAGTAGGATGTTGGCCAAGAGATAAAATGCATCACTATGGTGCATTTTCACAAGTGGAGCACTGGCCGAGAAATGGTAAAAATGCATCACTATGATGCATCATTCAGAATATGTTGTCACCGAAGTATGTGGCCTCGGATTATGGAAAACATTTCCCCTTTTTTTGTTTGTAGATTTCAATAAGACATGTGAGGTGTTGGTTGAATGTGTTTTAAGGGGAAATGACACCATACATACAAAGAGTAATCGGCGAACCTCAAACAATATGAAACCATCACCATAGTGCTCATGCTAGTTACTAGGGAGAGCTTCATGATGTGTAGGCATCATCATTGTTGTGTTGCAAAACCAAGAATGCATTATTAAGATGCATTCTAAAGAAAAGGTCAATGATTTCATTCTCGTGGATCACTTGATAAAGACCCTTTGACCGATACATACTAGGCTTTGCTTGGATTTCATCCTTGTAACATGAGTTGGATTTAGTTGTTAGTCTAGAACCGGATTAACTACGATTGATACACCTTGGCACAAGAAAGATAAGTGCATTCTTTCATCTCAATGGTGAAACGAAGTAAGGAAACTGAAAATAGGCTTGCAATATGGCCTATGTGCAATTCCAAGGCATAACTTATGTCTGGATAGGACTCAGATAAATATTTATCAGTATTAGCCTGTATGTCCTTACACCTTTTGCAGAACAAGGGTAAGTTGGAACGACTTGAAGCTACTTATGGGAACTACATTTAAGGCATCATGCTTGCAAAGCATGCTTAGAAAAGAAAATCTATGTTTTGCCTGGTGAGAAGTGAAGCTTTATGGGCTAGTGGCGCACAGGGATTTTCGACCTGCTGGCATTGCTATGGAGGCGTAATTTTCCTCTTTGTCACAGTTATAGTACCGATCGGTTGAACCCACCAAACATTGGTATGTCAGATTTGGTTGTCAAGTTTAGTATTAAAATCGATCGCTTGAATTATTTATTAAAATCAACTTCGTTAGGATGTATTTAAGATATATAGAAATATTTAAGCAATCTCTACTTAGTCTTTGAAAAGATAGATATGTATTGAAGACAAACGCGGACATGATCATTCAGAGCGAGGTTAAAAGATATTGGAATTTGAATTGTTCAATTTTTATCAAGTTCTTACATTCATATTCACTAAAAAAATAACATGTGAAATTTGTTTTACATGAACTTAGTTGTATAGATGACCTGATCATTCTAAAGGTTCAAAAGAAAGATACATGTTGGTTGTTTTTACAACTTATATTATTGAGTTACGTTGTATACATTGCTTGTTCTATATCATAATCTAGCGTTTGTATCCATTATCACCTTATTGAAGTAATATCGAGTCGTTAACATCAGTAAAATTATAAAGAGTGTGTCTGATATAAGTTATTACGAAATAATTGATGGTGTACTCGGTACCTTAGTGTTTTTAGTTGGACTCCCTATGGAATTTTCTGCATAAGTCTCTCATCAATTTCTTTTCCACTGACGGAGTAAAGTGTTACCATCATCAACAACTATTTTTCATTAAGTAATCTCTCCATCTGAAATGACGAGGGAAGCTAAGTACACCACGATATTTTCATTTCAACTTATAAGTATGATACCTTGAGTGATCGTCTATGGACAAAGTCGAGATAATACAACTTCAAGATATTCACTTGACAATAGTTATGGTAAAAGAACGATTGACTATATGATCAATGTCAAGTGATTATGATAAACGTACAAGTGTATTTACTTTTAATTACAATAAAGATAATTATAATTACGAAATACAAAAGTAAATGACACATCAATATTTTGTTAACGTGGAAACTACAAATGCAGAAAAACCCTAGTGTTAAAGCACTGCTCGGTCGAACTCGCATGCGTTTCTATCTCAAGCATGTTTGTCAATGTTAGTGATCAAAACTATAAGTCTTGATTTCTAGCCTATTTATAGATGTCTCGGACTAGGACATAGTTTGTGTAGTTGAGCTTAGACTTCAAAGCGCTTATCACTTGAAGACGAAGAACTATTAAGGAGAGCTTGTGGAACTTCATCGAAAAAAGGTATGTGGAGACTCAAACTCATCTATCACTTGGAAAGTCTGTTTCTACTATATCTCCTATATTGAGACATAAGTCGTGTTACGATATAGTTTTCTCATTTCACATTTGAGATTTCGAGCTGAGTAAATCTCGCTTACATATTTCTCGAAATATATGTTGGTAAGCTTTCGCTTCGACCAAGTTCATCTTATATCATGAGAAAATTTCCGAGTAACATCTTACATGGTTTATGTGCTACAATCATTTGGTGTAAGACATGGAATGTTTCGATAATGATTATTTCAATATCTTGAAAATTGCTTTGATGCTGATAGGGTGTGAAAACGGCTATTGTCATTATAGAAGAATGTTTCAATGATTGAAATAAAGAGTTTAGAATCGTGTAACCTTCTTTGGATATAAGCATATATAGTGTGTTGGCACATTAGTGTATAAATTCATAAACCGGGAGCCAAGTGTATGCATATGTGTGTATACGAAAATGGTGAAGGAGATAGGTTAAGTACGCGTACCCGTACGCATACTGGCGGAAGTTCGCGAACCGAAAATTTCTGCTGAGTTTGGAAACTAAAATAAACTCAAATTTGGTTGCTTAAGTACGCATACCCGTATGCATACTTAAGCGGTTACCTTTCTAAAATCGGTTGTACATAAACCTAAAACATTTATCAATAAGGAATGCAATCTTTGCAAACCGTGGCTATAATGTTCATGTATCGATTCGAGTGAATCAAACCGATTTTGCTTCATTTGTGTTCTTGTATAAATCCATGAGAATATAGCAATTAAACAACTCTTTAACTAGTTTCATTTGAACTAGTTATTATTAAGATGAATAAGGTTGATATGAGAGTAATCATATGGCTAACCTCGGTTAACTATTTGTGAACCAACATGGTGTATACGTTTAGGTAAGGCTACATAAACCTAAATGAGGGTACATTTCATTTGTGTGTAACAATCTAAGCTCTATCTAACGGTTGAAATATATTAGCTTGGTTGAATCAGGTTTTTCATCTAACGGTAATTATTGAATGCTTTGTTACCAAAGTAACTTGGATTGCAAACCCTGATTTGAAAACTATATGAAGGAGAACTCTAGAAACTGGGAAACCTAATCCCCACACCTCCTGTGTATTACTAGTTGCATAACCAAAGTCCATTCTCCTTTAACCTTAGTTTTCTTCTCGAGACCCTGTAGGTTAACGACTTGAAGAATTCATTAGGATTGTGAATCCAGACCCAACTATTCTCTTTGTATTTGTGTGATCCGATCTTGTTGTTTCTATCGTGATTGAGTACAATTGTAAAATTGGCTCGAGATTTATATCTCCGATAGGCAAGATAGGAAAGTAATCACAAACACCTTCATCTCATCGTTTGTGATTCCAAAATAACTTGTTTTGCTAGTGGATTAATTTTATTGTGAGGGGATTGATAATACTAGGTTGTTCTTCGGGAATATAAGTCTGGTTTATCAATTGGTTCCTATTCACCTTGATTTATCAAAAGACGGAACAAAAACTCTTGGGTATTTCTGTGGGAGACAGATTTATTCAATCCTATAGGCTTTTCTGTGTGAGACAGATTTGTTTATCAAGTCTTCGACTTTGGGTCGTAGCAACTCTGATTCAAGGTACAGTTACGTAAGGAGCGTAGTATCCTGCTCCGTCTATGATTCAAGGTACACTGATTCAAGATAGGAAAGTACAGTCCGAAGGTACAAGTGCGTAGTATCCTGCTGAGATCAGAGACGTAAGGAGCGCAACTGTACCTTGAATCAGTGTGAGATTGATTAGGGTTCAACTACAGTCCAGTCCGAAGTTAATTGGCAGTATGCTAGTGTATGTAGCGGCTTAATACAGTGTGGTGTTCAATCTGGACTAGGTCCCAGAGTTTTTCTGCATTTACGGTTTCCTCGTTAACAAAATTCTGGTGTATGTGTTATTTCTTTTCCGCATTATATTTTGTTATATAATTGAAATATCACAGGTTATGCGTTAAGATCAATTAGAATATCCAACCTTTGGTTGTTGATTTACATTGATTGACACTTGAACATTGGTCTTTGGTACCGTTCAAGTTACTCCTCTTATATTCAATCAGGCTCGCAGATTTCTATTTGCTGATTGCGGATTGAATTAAGAGTTAGATATATTAAACTCTTTGATATACTTTATTCTAGATTGAGTCTGACTGTCTAGTTGATTCTCTAGAAAGTGTATTGGAGTAAGTCCTCTCAGATTTCCAAACTAATTGTTGGGTGTGGTTGTTAGACCCCCGCATTTTCAATTGGTATCAGAGCAGGCAAACATGTTAAAGACCTTACAAGTCTGTGTTTGTAGCGATATGATATGGACATAAGTGATATCTCAATAAATGCACCACCAGATCTAGGGATTCCAGATTTTTCTTCCATGACGGATTTAATAAGATCTGTAGAAGAAATTTTATCTAAACCTTCACTAGGTTTAAAATCCCTTGAAGTGTATTCAGGTCTTGAAAAGAAACTTGAAAGCTTATTTTCTGATGCTGAGTTATTTCTCCAGAAAGAACAAGAATCTCTTGACAAGGTAAATCAAGTTATGATGAATAATATCTATGTTGAGGTCAACATTGATTTATTAATCAGTGAGAGCATTGCTCCTCCTCTGCGTAACCCAATTAGTTGTAACAAACTAAACAATTTACAAGAGGAGTTTAAATCTCAGTCAGCTGAGTATATCACCTCAAAGCATGAATCAATTCATTGCTCAATTCCTGATACTCCGTATCAAGATAGTTGTATTGTCTTCATGAATAAAGTTTTTAGGATGTCCTGTTTTTCAAAAAGGGTTTCTCCTTGCAGTGCTATAAACTATCTGCAGAAACTGTCTTTTATAAGTTGGAAAACAAGAAATCAGAAACACATTTTTTTGGGGTTCTCTTGAAGTTCTGTGATAGTCTTATAAAGACAGTTTCTTGGGTGTCTCTCGCTACTAGAAAATGTGAAAGTTGTTGGAAATAAGCTCTCTCTTAGTGTCATGGTGTGCAAAGTGATGGTCTTGTGAACTACGTGATAAAGTGTTGTTGAGCCTTGCTCCGAACGTCCTTGTATATTGTTCTGCAATAACTAACAAAAACAAACGATCCCCTGCTTCACACGTGCAATTCACGTACCATGAGCTCGTATCGTTCCAGTTCGAACATATCCGGTTCGAGTTCCATCGTTTGTCACATTAAAAGAGAAAGTTTTTCTCTTCGTTCTCGTCACCTTATTTTTCACAGTTCGAGTACGATTGAGAAACCCATCTGTTCTTGTACCAATCTTCTCATCCTTCTCTTTTTGTGACCAATTTTTGATTGGTTTGTACCATTACAATCAGAAGAAGCTTCTGCATGTTGGGTCAAGAACGCTTCTTATTTTGCTCACCGTTTTGGAACTCCACCATCAACAACAGTTCATGGACCAAGTAAGTTGTTCATCCTCTCTGTTGTATTTTTCCAAAAATGGCTTCTAGGAAGAGGTTAAGTCGTGGTGAAAGTTCAAGTACTCAACCTAATCGAAATTTTGATAGTGATACAGAGTTTGAAGATGATGAAATTAGATTAGACATATTACAACCCTTTTATGATCCTGCTCTTCAAATTAGCTTTACGACTTCTTGCTAGGAACATATATGTTAAGTTTCTTAAAGGGAATTTTGTCATAGAAAGGATTTATGATCGTACTGTTAGTGAACCTGAGTTTCACCAGCTTATGAACCAACATGAGTGGGGTGATATTCATAATGGTCTTGGATCATCATATCCTAAGATGACTTGCCAGTTTTATGCTAACCTGCATGCTTCCAACAAAATCAGTTGTTGCTTCAAGACAATGGTTGGTGGGATATCGTTTGAGGTAAATGAGGGAGTGATTGCATAATTGGTGAATTTATCGCTTGATTGCTCTTTTGTAATTCCTCAACCTGAGCATCTCAGACCAACTCAGGGTCAGCTATCTGGAATGCTCCTAAATAGAAGTGAATCATGATCTGGGGCCAAGTTGTCTGTTGACAACATTAGCTTTCATTTGAAAATTTTCAGTAAATTGGCTGTTGCAAATTTGATTCCAGTACTCTTGATAAGAATCTATGGAGAAGGACACTTGTTGAGATGATTTTCTATCTCATCTCTGGAGAAGAGAATGACTTATGTGGTCTGATTATTCGACAAATGATTCATATAGTGTCTTAGACGAAAAATCTTGGGTTTCCCTGCCTCATTAGCAAAATTTGCAGTCACTTCAAGGTTATTCCCATTGGTACTTGCACTGGTCGAGCTACTCCTCTATCTCAGGGAGACATTAACAAAATGAAGAAACCTTCCAATCCTGAAGTCACTCGTCTTCGTCAAAGGAATGAGTGCTTGGAGAGACAATTGACTCATGCTGTGACAATCCACCTTGACCTAGCTGAATCAATATCCAAGATTGCTGAGGACTTTTATCGCAATCTGGACTAGTGTCTTTGCCTTCATTTCTGCTTAAAGTTCTTTGTCATGATATTATCTATTAAAATTCTCGTGTGATGATCTATGTCTAAACCTTTTAATGGTTGTAATAACTCTTATGTTTAGCCTTGAATGAATTTCTTTCAATTAAACTGCTACATATGTTAGATCCATAAGGGAGTACAAATACTCATGGTCAAAAGTTATCTCTATTACGTCGGTATGAATGTATTGATAGAAGATAGAATGAACTTTTGACATTACAAAAGTTAAAGCCTTTTATGTCATTATTTTGATGGAAAAAAGGATAAAACTTTTGTTTACAAGGATTAAGTCTATTATATGGAATTGTGCAAATAGTGATGGAAAATAAAATGAATCCTTGTTTATTCCGCAGTATTGGTCGATCTCCGATCCACATTTTTGTGCACATACTGTGTTGCTCCATAAGTTTTCTTATGTTTGAGCATGACCAATTGAATTGATCATTCTCTTGTGGTTAGTTTAGTTATTGCTCCGTAAGTTCTCTTATGACGATCATGACCAATTGAATTGATCACTTTTTGTGGTTAATTTAGTTGTGTAATTCCAATTGAATTAATCATGGGTTTTCTTGTGGTTAATTTAGTTGTGCATTTTAATTGGATTAATCATGAATTCTTTTGTGAATAATTCAATTGAATACTTTGGACTCAAATTCATATTTTCATGTGATTTGGTTATGTCTAAAGAAATCCTTCTTTTATTGTGAAAGTAAGGTCGCCTTTGTTGTTCTTTCGGGAATGACATTTTGTGGGGGAGAGTTCTTTTTGAACTTGTGCTTAATTTTCAAATCTTTGTGGGGAGTGCGGCTGTGGGATATTATAGGGGTTATCTTGTATCTTTATAAATTCCTTGATGAATGCATTTAGCTTCGGATTTATGATGACATCTAAATAAGTTGATATGGTATTCTCTTTTGGTCATGAAGTATCTCTATGAAAACTTCATGAGAATCCCACTAGTTTCCGTACCTTTGCCAATTTATATTGACAAAAAGGGGAAGAATTAATGTGTAGTGTGATACTACAAATACATAAGGTTTACGGATCATTATGTAAGGGGGAGTGGTTTTCATGTCGAGATGAAGTATTGACTAAGGGGGAGTGATCCAACTATCAATATTCAGTAATTCGTCGAACTGAGCAATACTTGCTCAGTTGCTCAAATATTAATCCAACTATCGATATTCAGATGCTCAGATACTCGAATTTACAATATTTTCTCATATGAGAAATATCTAAGAACGTCTAATATGTTCAATCCGTGAATCATTGAGCATTCGATCACTCATGCCCGATTCAACAAAATTGAGACTCATTGTCTAATTAGTCCCCAACTGACTAATAAAATACACGCCTGTCATGCAGACTCCACGATTCGTGAGACATCAATCAAGTCACATGGGGGGATATTAATTAGGGTTTTGGTCTGGCGGCCTACGACACATGGATTCATCCACAATGAGAAATGTGAGTAAGTCGTGCAAACGGTTAAAGGAGTTAGCAAAGTAGTGGATGGATGGTTAACCAAGTCTCCGCACGAGTTGGAACTGGTTTCACCATGATTTCCCACTTCCACATTCTTTCACTCAAGAAACCGTCACACTTACAGGGATCAAGGTGTTCACTATTCTGACAATATAAATAAGTCTCGGAAACCATGATTGAAAAAGACAGCATTCGTATACACAGAATTTCTCGAGCAATTACTCTCATGAGTTCGTCAATCTCCCAGAACTTATTAGAACTCATCAGTTCACAGAAAACTTGCAGAAACCTTCAACACATCCACAATCCTTGATCATCATTGATCCCACACAGTTCGCAGCTTCCCTCCTGCAGATCAACGCATCTCCCTCTTTGCGACCGAATTGACTCTGGAACGGCCATTGACTTGGTTTAGGTCGGAGTCCTACAAATTGATATCTCGAATCTAAGCACTCCCTTTGCAGTGCATCTGTGTGAGGTTGAACAGTTTGCTCGGTTGAGGAGTCTCGACAACACGCTCGTCTCTTCAATTCCCTGAAAAACCAGCGAATCGTTTTCCCCATCTAAAATATGACGATTGAGAATGTGAAAAACATCTAAAAGAGAGCTTTCAAAAATATGGACTCAGGAGGGTACACATACCCAGTATTCTTATCATGGTCATCTTAAATTCCGGAACATAGGTAGGTACACATGCGCAGTACTCATACCATGATGTTCTGAATGCGTGAATGGGGGAGGTACGCATACCCACTACGTGTATCTCAAAGGCCTGAGTTCGTGAATAGCCTTAGGGTACGCATACCCAGTACCAGTACGTTGGCCTTTTCACATAACCACCCAGTACGAATTAGCATATGCTCATGAAATATTTTTACAAATATGTTTAGCATTGCTACAACTATAGTAGACACCTCTAAGGCATATTTTATCACTAAAAAACCTTGTGTATGTGCATCATGATTCAAGTCTTAAGTATTCAAATGAACATGATATTGCTTTCTTCAGGCATACTTGCCATGAACTATCATTATACACAGTTTCATGTACTCTGGACCATATTTCTTATATGTAATATCAAGACAAACTATTCACATGCTTACATGAAATCCTAACAAGAGTTTCATCTAAACAGAGAAAGTGTTTGCTTGAATCTCAAGTTATCTTAACTTGAAGTCCAAACAACCCTACCCTTGAAAATCTATAATTAAAGAGAGTCAAACAACCAGGAAATTCAATCCCGGACAATTCTATGTCCTAGTTGTTTGCTAAAGTCGTCCTCTCTGAACCTAGGTTTCCTCTGAGAAGCATAATTAGATTTACGACTTAAAGACTTCACTTATAGATTCATGAAGCCAAGTCCGATTATCTTTACCTTCATAGTTCGTGTATCCTGATCTTATTCTTTATGTTATCGAGGTTTTAGTAATCTCTTTCACAAACGAGATAAATAAAAATCGCAAAGTTCTCTTCGTCTCATACTTTGTGATTCCTCGAGATAGATTTCTAAAAATTTTATTAATTGATCGGTTAAAGATTTTTCCTGAGAGATGGTTAATAATCCAGGCTTCTCATCTAACTGAGTGTAAATGTTCCAAATTTATGAGGTTTTCTACCGTTGTCTATTGCAAAAATATTTCCAAGCCTTGATCTATTAATCTAAACGGAAATCAAATAGGCTTATCTGTTAGAGGCAGACTGGTCTCAAAAGTTTTTACTTAGGATGAAACAACTTTTAGGCTTTAAAGGACGTCAGCTAAGAGAACCGATTGTATAGAGATTTGTGATGTTCAAGAGACATAAGGAGCACGACTACAGCTGAATTCCTTGGAGGGCGAATTCGGTCACAACTAAATTCCAGTCCAAAGTTTGATAGTAAACTTAATGTAGTTCAGTGTATTAATTAAGCCTATAGCAACTTAATAAAATTTGGTGTTCAAATCTGCGCAAGGTCACGGGGTTTTTCTGCAGTTGCAGTTTTCCTCATTAACAATACTTCTGGTATGTCTTGTATTTTCCTTTTCCGCATTATATTGTTTTATATTTATAATAAGAATGAAACAAGTAGTACATAATCAACTCTAGTAGATATGTCTATATTGATTGTGGTCAATTACAAGTCTTGTTCTTGTTGAATTCGTATCTTAAAAGATAGATAACAAGTTTCATACTTGAAAGATAGTTTCATAACAAGTTTCATTCTTGTACAATTCGATTATTTGTATACGACTAGATTAATCTTGAATGCTGATTTTTTGAGATCGTCGAAGTACTCTTATATACAATCAGGTTTACGGACTTTGTTGTATTGACTTTATGATTAAAAAGAGATATAAACTCTATATACATATTTTCAAGGATCATTAAGTTGGTTTACTTGCAATCGTATTAGGTTTTGTCCATCCAGGTTGCTGAACGAAAAAATTGGTAGTGTGCTTGGTACTGATGTGTGTCGTAGGTGCAATAAATTACTCAATGTGTTTCCCACTAATTAACTAGTAATATCGTGGTAGTAAGGATCGTTCATACAAAGAGCTATGTAACTGATAGGTTATTCAGATCAACAAAATAAAGTAAATAACTAAGGGGATTGGATTTATTTACTAAAAATAATAAGAAAAAAATAAGAAAAGAAAGATGATTAAGAATTCCTTCGTCATTACCAAACATTGACTCAATCAATATACTTATATATCTTTCATCAGAACCATTCATCACCAACCTAAGAATAGCTAGTACGCTTAGCTATCCACAAAACTTCTTGTATCACCAAATAATTGGTACGCTTACCTACCAGATTCTATCCAACTGAGATGCCTTGAGGTATGTTTACAAGGTGTAACTCGATCGAACGCTTTAGGCCTTTGTGAATTTAGGTTTAATCCAAGCATTTAAATCAATACACTCGGTTCATTTACTAGTGTTGTTTTCACATATGATTGCCCCATAGAATCCCTCTGCAAGGTCTCAAGTTTTCTACTTGTGTAGGGGATGATTGACAATTACAGATCGCTCAACTCTCTACTAGCAATAAAATCATTAATATAATAATCTAGTTGCGCACCCAAATCATTCTTATAATCAATCATAAACATTAAATATATGGTAAAAACAAACGATGATGATTAGAGCTTCAAACAAACTTGTATTAACTAATATATATGGTAAAAACAAACGATGATGATTAGAGCTTCAAACAAATTTGTATTAACTAATCAAACTTTACGTCTAGAACACTGAATTCATCATTAATCAACACAAATTTAACTACTCATATTACAAAGAAGAGTGGGTTCCTCCTAAAGGGGTAAACCCTAGGTTTAAATGTGAAAGATGTAATATGGAAGGTAAATATGTGTTAAAGATGATAAAATATGCGTTCATAATGTGTTGAGGGTCTTCTTACATAGTTCCCACGTAGTCTAGGGTTTAGAATCCTTCCGGGACCGTGTTTTCCTTGATTTAGAACCCCCAAACTCATGCCAAACACCTTAGTTACGATTAAATTTAAACCAAACGTAACTACGACAAGAAAATAATCTTAAAATACCAAGATTTACGGTTGGCTTCAAGTCCTCCAAAGTTAGATGTAATTCCTCATGTACACTTTTCGTGCTTCGCTATTTCGGCTGTAACTTCTTCACCTGATGTCCGATTGACCTCATTATTTTTTGGGTTACTGATAAGTGCTTAATTTACATGTTTAAAGTGTCAAATCCATTCTTGTCTTGGATATAATTCTTGCATATTATGTTGTATCCTTACAACGATTAACATACAGGGAAGATAGAAATGGTGAAGAGTCACCTCTTGAATCGAAGATTCAACCCAAATTTGTGCACACAGGCGCAACCAAGAGGGTTTTCATTAACAAAAAAATTCATGTCTGAAGAGATAAACTCTTCTTACAGCTTTAATAGCAAATCATTGGACCCTAATGAGGCTCAATCCTCAACTGACACGCGGCTAAATATCAACGGTCCAACAATTAACCAATAGACAACTAAGCTAACTTATTAAGGCACACAACTAAATAAATAAAGGCAGACTACAGTGTATCCTAGTTACTGGAGGGATACAACATTGCCTACCCCTGAAAATTGTCCTTGTCCTCAAGGGCAAATATAGGGTAATGAGACTTAATATTGGAGATGTCCTCCTAAGTAGCATCGTCTGCTGAGGAGTTGGTCCATTGGATGAGTACTTGGCGCACCAGGTTGTTGCCTCTGAGTACTGTTCTTGTCTTCAACACCTTCTCTGGGAGCATGATAATTTTACTATGGAGATCCACAACAGGTAGAGTAGGTGAAGGTGTGGGTTTCATACCAATATGTTGCTTCAGGTGTGAAACATGAAAAATATGGTGTATGCTGCTTCAGCTTTGAAACATGAAAAACAGGTAGAGTAGGCTACTGCACCAATCCTTTTTAAAACTTTGAATGGTCCATAATATTCATCTGAGAGTTTAAAGTTCATTCTCAAGGACACTGATGCTTTCCTGTAAGGTTGGAGTTTGAGGTAGACCAAATCCCCTTTTGCAAAAGTTATTTTCACTCTTGAGGAATCATCATAGAGTTTCATTATGGCCTGTGCTTGATGCAGAGATTCTTTGATGATGTCAAGCATAGAGTCTCTTGATTTTAAGTAAGCTTCCACAACATCCACAGAAGTAGTAGAGGTAGAAGGAAAAGCTAGATGGGGAGGTAAATAGCCATACAAATCTTGGAAAGGAGACATCTTTAAACCTCTGTGAAAGCTGGTGTTATACCACCATTCAGCAAGTGACAACCAATTGCTCCAACTGCTTGGCTTGTGACCTGTTAAACACCTTAGATAGTTTTCCAGACAAGCATTTACCCTCTTAGTTTGACCATCTGTCTGAGGGTGATATGCAGAGCTTAAATTCAAGCTTGTACCTAAAGCTTTGAATAAATCAGTCTAAAAGTTACTTGTAAATACCTTGTCCCTGTCTGACACAGTAGAGGAAGGCAAACCATGAAGTTTGAATATCTGGTTGAGGAAAACCTTTGCCACAGAGGAAGCAGTGTATGGGTGTTGCAGGGCAATAAAATGAGCATACTTAGTGAGTCTGTCTACTACAACTAAGATGACATTCTTCTTGTTGCTGGTTGGAAGGCCATCAATGAAATCCATTGTAATGTGTTGCCAAGCATGATCAGGCACATGAAGAGGTTGCAGAAGGCCAGCAACATTAGTATGATCACTTTTGTTTCTCTGGCATGTATCATATTGAGATACGAAGAGCAGTACATCATTTTTTAGGCCTTGCCAATAGAAATGTGATTTTGCTCTTGCATAAGTAGCTTGATACCATAATGGCCTCCCACAGCAGAAGTATGTAGAGAGTGCAAGAGAGCTTGTCTGATGTTACCACCAGTACCAATGTATAATTTTGTTTTATATCTTAAGATGCCTTCTTTGTAAGTGAAATTCTCTACACTAGAAGGGCTGAGTAGGAATTTAGAAATAATGTTCTGTGCTTTTTCATCATTGGCATAACTAGAGAGTGCCTCTTGAGCCCATGCTGGAGTAGAAGCAGCTAACATGTTGCAATGAGATGAGTTATGAGGCCATCTAGAAAGTCCATCTGCCACTACATTCTCAACTCCCTTTTTGTATCTTATATCATAATCAAATCCCAATAGTTTGATCAACCATCTATGTTGTAAGGGTGTAGTAATTATTTGCTCCAAAAAATACTTGATGCTTTGATGATCAGTTTGAATTATATGAATTTGGCACCTTGTAAGTAATGCCTCCACCTTTGGACTGCCATGATAATGGTCAAAAACGCCTTCTCATATGTTGATAATGCTCTATCTCTTGGACCCATTGGTTTGCTAAAGTAAGCAATTGGCTTTCCTTCCTGAAGTAATACATCTCCAATACAAAAGTCACTTGCATCACTCTCAACCACAAATGTTTTAGTGAAATCTGGTAAGGCTAAAGTTGGTGTTGTTGACATGGCTAGCTTGAGTTGTTCAAAGGCTGTTGTGGCTGCTGAAGTCCAAAGAAAATAATTTTTCTTGAGAAAATCAATGAGAGGTTTACTGATTGCTCCATAGTTCTTGACAAATTTCCTATAGTAGCCTGTAAGGCCAAGAAATCCTCTTAATTAGAGTTGTTGGTGTTGGCCAAGATTGCATACAATCAATCTTACTTGGATCAACACAAACACCTGCACCTCTAATAATGTGGCCCAAATATTCTAGGGAGGATTGTCCAAAACAACATTTAGATATCTTAGCAAAGAGTTGATGTTGTCTGAGTAAGGAGAAAGTAAACTTGAGATGCTCCAAATGGTCAGACATACTTTTGCTGTAGATTAAAATATCATCAAAAAAAACTAGGATAAATTTCCTCAATGTTGGTTGAAATACCTCATTCATAAGAGCTTGAAATGTAGCTGGGGAATTAGTGAGGCCAAATGGCATCACTTTAAACTCGTAATAGCCTTGATGTGTTCTAAAGGCTGTCTTGAAAATATCTGAAACATGCACTCTGATTTGATGGTATCCAACTCTCAGATCAATTCGTGTGAAGATAATACCTCTATTCAATTCATCCAATAACTCCTCAATAATTGGTATGGAAAATTTGTCCTTACTTGTAATGTTGTTTAACTTTATATAGTCAATACAAAATATTAATGTGTTGTCCTTATTTTTGACTAATAGAATTGGTGAAGCAAAAAGAATATGGCTAGGTTGGATGATTCTAGTTTCTAACATCTGCTTGACCAATTATTCTACCACTTCCTTCTGTATATAAGGGCATTTTTAGGCTCTTTCATTCACAGGGGTGGAGTTGGGGTGTAAGGGAATTGTGTGGTCTAGATGCCTTTGTGGTGGTAGCTGAGTTGGTTATGCAAAAATGTCAGAAAATTCTTGAAGTAGTGGAAGTATTTCAGGAGGTGTGGAGGGTGTTGTGGTGGTGCAGATATGGAGTAAAAATGACCCATTATGCCATGAGAAGTGGTGTAAAACAATTTCTTGACTACATCACTGGTCATCATGGAGAATGAAGGTGTTGGTGTTGTCCCATGTAGTGTAATTTTCTTATTCTTGTACTTGAAGGAAATACACAACTTGGAGAAATTGAAAAGTACATGACCTAAAGTTCTGATCCAGTCTGCTCCAAACACAATGTCAAATCCTCCCAATGGTAAGACTCTGAGATTTTCTACAAATTGCTGTCTCTGCATGGTCCAAGTAACCTGTGGACAAATACCATTACTGAATGTTCTCTCCCCATTTGCAACTGTGACTACCATTGGATCATTGGATTCAATATGGAAGTGTAGTGAACTTGCTAAAGCACTATCAATGAAACTTGTAGTGCTGCCTGTATCAATCAGAATGGATACTGGACATTGAGAAGACCAGGAATCCTAATTGTGTCACCATTAGCAGTCCCTGTAAGAGCATGTAATGATATTTCAACATCAGATTGTACTAGAGATTCAATAGTTTCTTAAAAAACTTCTTCTTCTTCCTCAGTTTCTGGAGATTCAGCATTGTCCATCTGAAGCATGAAAATCTTCTGTTTGCCTTTACAAAAGTGTCCAGTCTTGTACACCTCATCACAATTATAACATAAGCCTTGAGCTCTCCTTCAATTCATTTCTTCAGGTGTAAGTATTTTAATTGTAGGAGTTGGGGAATTAAGTTTGGTGGGAAGGGTGAAAGAGGATTTAAGAGTTACGGGAGCAGATTTTGGAGAAGTTAAAATGGGTTTGGGTGGAAAGTTACTATAAGAACATTGCCTGTTAAAATTGAAGGAATTTTTGAATGACTTAGTAAATGGTTTAGTGGCAGCTGCTGCTAGAGCAATCTTTTGTTCTTGTAATTTGGAAAGGGAAAAAGCATTTGCTAAAGTTTTTGGATGAAACATAGAAATATTTTTGCCAATTTCATCTTTCAAGCCACTAAGGAAACTCATAACAAAGTATTCTTCACTCAGAGAAGGATTCATTTTCAACATCAGTGTTTTGAGCAACTCAAATTCTTCATCATAGTCATCCACAGATGAAGATTGCACCAACTTATTAAAACTACCAACAAAATTTTTCTCAATAGGGTTTTCAAAACGTGCACAAAGATTGATAGCTAAATCCTGCCAAGTAATTCTATATCTATTGACCTGAAAATTTAAAAACCAAGTTTCAGCCTTACCCTCCTGGTAGATTGAAGCAATATTCACCTTCTTGTGTTCCTCAATATCATTCAACTCAAAATATCTTTCACTCTTCTGTATACATGCTCTAGGATTCTCGCCATCGAATCTTGGGAAATCCATCTTAGGAAGACGATGATGATGATAGTGATTTTGATGTTGATTTGAAAATCGATCGTCACCCTGAGGTTCTGTATGAGAAGTACTAGCAGGCTCTGGTATTGAATCTAACTTCTTCATAAGTAAATCGAATTTAGAAGTCAGATCTGATGAAAAGTTAGTGAAATTTGCTTGCAATTTGGTAATGGAAGCGGTGTTTGCTTCCACACTACAAAAATATCGACTTTTAGCCACATGCTTTTTTCCACGGATTCATACTAGTCGTGGATATTGATAACATATTGCCACGGCTTAGCCTTGGACGTGGCAGTAGATCACTCATTTACCACGGCTGGTTGAGTATTTGCTTCGGGATGACAATTTACCGTATTTTTATGCTCCGGAGGTATCTTAGTCGCGACATGGTAAGCCGTGAGTACTGGTGGGCTTTTTCCACAGCCGGTCGTGGCTATATTAGGAAGAAACTGCCCATGTCATAAGCGCCAAATCCCCGCCGAATGAGAATTCGACGCACGTTCTTAATTGAAGATAAGATAAAATAACTTACCACTTCCCCTTCTTCTTCTCTTCCTCCTCTCAGTCCTCGTTTCCATCGACCCGAAACCACCATGAAATACCTAACCCTTTAATAATTCATCTCCACTTCATTGTTCCAACCCTACGAGATAATCATTCCTACCTTGTTATCAATTTTTCACCTTTAAAATCCTAAATCCTGTTAACCAACTGAACCCTAAACACCATTAAAATTAAATCAAAACGAACCAATTGTTTCAAGATTCCTCCTGCTTCTTTCTTCTTCTTATTCTTCAGTGAAACCTGGATAATGATTAGTTCAGGTTACAAACCCTAGATACTAAAATTTCATAGGGTAAGGGATATCTCTTCTTCTGTTCCTTCTCTCGAAAAATCTAGATTCTTCTTTTTTATGTCTGTCAATTTAATTCCTTGTTTATTATGATTTTGTAATTTAATTTTGAAATCTAATCTGTCTTAGTTTAATTTTTCTCATTTATGGATATGGGGTGTTGTAATTGCTTGAATTGATGATTATAGAGGGCAGAAGAGGAGAAAGAAAAGGAAAAATAGGAGAGACTAAGGTCGATAAAAGTGGTGGTGGTGGTTATGTTTAGCTTCATAATAAAAAGATGAACATCCTAAAGATTGGTAGGATGAGTTATTTAGAAGGATTATAGGTATGGGTTTTCATTTATGTCACTTTTCTATTAGTCTGTGGTGAACCATAGCCCCTAGGGACAAGAAGTTGGTAGGATTGCTTTTAGTGAAGATGTCAGGACTTTGTAAATCATAAGCAGTAGAGTTTGATCTCCTTGTCTGGTGTTTTCTTCACTTCTTTCAAATTCTTCCAATTATAATTTGTGTTTGAATTTTTCTTAGCTGAGCTTAAACCTCTCCATTTGTTACAGATCATTTCTTGTTGAATGTGCACCAATTTATTGTTAGACCTACCACCGATGCATTTTCCCTAACATTATTAGCGTTTTAGTAAGAGTAATTGGTTCTTAACAGGTATTCACTTGCGTTCATATTCACATGGTTTGTCATGTTTTCTTCTTTTGCTTTCTTTGCATCTACAGAATGAGCTCTATCGTCGGATTTTTGCTTGTAGTTTTGTCCAGTATTATTTTAATATCTGAATCGTGCAAGTAGCGTATCACTGAGGTCCCATAGGTCTCATTGGATACTTTTGATTTCAGATGCATATTTATTGATTTTATTACTTTAGTGAACAAACAAGAAGCATAGTTTTGTAAGTAAAATGTTTATGTTTCATTTCACATAAAGTATGTGGTGAATTGGGAATATTATTTTTGAAATATATTGTTCAACACTAGAAAATTAGTGGCCAAATGTTGCTCATCCTGCACAATCTTAACATATAACAATAAACTTTGAAGACAGGGAGAGTATGTTTTCATCCAACAGTCTACCACATGCCATAGGTACATATATAGGCACATTTTTTTGTAATTATTTTACCCTGCTTGATGTTACTGTTACCCAAGGTTATGGCCATCTCAGATCTAGTTTTGGGGTGGGCATAAACCAGATAAAAGCTTAAGTTATAATCGTGTAATAGAAACATTTTAATGAGGGTGGGTCTGTGTAAGTTTGTGTTTTCAAGTTAACTACATTAGTTTGGTAATATTTGCTCTTCATTAAACGAGGAATATTTTGTCGTTTTCTTTGTTTTAGATTCCAACAACACGGCCAAAATCACCAAAACTGAACGAACAAGACTTATGGTGCAGTAGATAACTCTTCCGAAGGAGGTGAGTCTTCTCAAAGCCAAAAATGAGCATCCCTGGACCACAACAAATCTTCCAAAGGATTGTCAGTAGACACCGTTGGTGGGTCTTCTCAAAGCCCAAAATGAGCAGCCCTGGACCACAAAAAATCTTCCAAAAGATTGTCAGTAGACACCGTTCAAGACTCGGTTTCTTCGAAGACACCAATTAGGAGGTCATACCTCTCCAGGCTTCCATCGGTAACTACTGTATGTATTCATGGATTATTGACTTATCGTTATGATTTATGGCATATCAATGATCATGTTTGTTTTGTTATTTTGATTCTGGAAAATGAGTTTCAAACATTAGATAACTCTTTATGATAATCCTGATGCTTGCAAGTTTTGGCTGAAGCAATGACTCAGTGAGTGAGTTTGGCGAATTGGTGGCTGATCCAAAAACCGATGAATTTCTGCACTACACGAAGAAACCCGAGACTTTTGTATGTACAAGCCCCTAAAATTATCTAACTTTTTCGAACATTTTTAACTGATATACTGTTCCAGAGCTTCAAGTGGTTTATTATGTATTCGTCTTTCTCCCCATAACGTATTTCAATTTCCTTGTGTTATTCAGGTGAGTGATATAATTGATTATGGTGTTTACATATTTTCCCCATATATTTTTAAGGCTATGTTTGTGGTGTAATTTTATTTTGGATCTGTATAGGTAGAATATATAAGCAGTTGTATATGTTAGGAATTGTGGCTTAATCTGACAGTGCTGGATAACTACATTAAGCAGATTTTTTGATATAAGGAATCGATTACTTTCCCAAACTAGTAAGAATTTTGTTTACTTGTCTGTTGGATGTCCTGGTAAGTCGTACATTTAAAATTTCTTCAAAACCAAAACTTTAAATGCGGTGATGTTGATTTGATATATTCAATTGTAGTGGTGATGCCCATCTGTTCTTCTTGCTTTAGAGTTTTTTTGAGTAGTTTTCTTTTGTTCTTTATTTGGGATCTTTCTGGTGAGGTGATAACCCACAAATCATCATATATTAACTGAAATCCCCATATTCATTTTCAAGTTATGAAGGTATTATATTTAGAATTTAGTTAATGAAATCTTTGTTGGTGTATTTGCTATTACAGGCTAGGAAAAGTCGATAAAGACAAGGCGGTACCTTAATAGCTTATGAAGCAGAAAGTACTATCCAAACAGGTCTGAAAAAAGTCTCCAACATGTCTTGCAACAAACAGGGCGAAAAGCTTTGGGCACCAGAAAACAATGTGAAAAGTTACCATAGAGATTTCTAGTTCAAATACATCTTCCTTAATTGGTAAGTAGAAATTTTTTGCATTTTGCACAGGTAGAGCTCTGAACTATGAACTTCTTACCCATTGCCACTAGCTCTGAACTATGTAGGATTATCTGCTGTCTTTTTAGGTTGCTTGATTTCTTGATGATGTTTATCTTCACGGGTAAATGCTAATGAAGTTTTCATCCACTTTTCACGCATATGCTACATGAAGATTTTGGGATACCTGATTCAATCATCCATTAAAGTTTAAAGCCAAATGCGAAGATGTCTTATCAGAATCTGTTAGAGTTCCATAGAAACCAGTTCGTGTCACTCATTTTTTTTATTTTATTTCAATATCGCGGACTTACAATTATATTATCTGATTCTAATTGTGTTGGAATCATCTTGATGTATTTAACTTTCGTTAATGAATGAATGAAAGCTTTACATATTTTTCTTGCCTGTATTTTTGGTGAATGATTTCAGTAGCAAAAATCGAGCCATGAAAACTACAACGAACTGAGCATATATATTCAAAGAAACAGAGTTGACAAGTGATCTTTTGCCACGACCACAAGATGTGGCAAGAACGGTAAATCAGGGCACACATGTGTGCTAAATAGTGACGGCTGAAAACCGTAGCAAATGATTATGTGGAATTTTCCACGACCATAAATCGTGGCTAGTGTTGTGGCAAATAGTATTAGCCACTGGACTATTTTTTACGGGCAGATATCCGTGGCAAGTTATCTTTTGCCACGGATTTTTGATCAATTGCCATTACTCTTCGGCGTGGCTAAAACTCAGTAATTTTGTAGTGCCACCTTATCGTTTACGTCTTTGATAGTCATTGGAAAAAATTTGGATGAAATTTGAGTAGATACGAACGGCTTTGATGCCAATTGTTGTATCCCTACAACGGTTAACACACAGGGAAGATAGAAATGGTGAAAAATCACCTCTTGAATCGAAGATTTAAGCCAAATCTGCGCACACAGGCGCAACCAAGAGGGTTTTCATTAACAACAAATTTCATGTCTGAAGAGATAAACTCTTCCTACAACTTTAATAGCAAATCATTGAACCCTAATGAGGCTCAATCCTCAACTGACACGCGGCTAAAGATCAACGGTCCAACAATTAACCAATAGACAACTAAGCTAATTTATTAAGGCACACAACTAAATAGATAAAGGAAGACTACAGTGTAGCCTAGTTACAGGAGGGATACAACATATTACTTGTTATTGATTATTTTCTAGTTTATGTGTCATATTAGATAAATCATCCAAAATGTAACTACGAAGTGCTTAAATGAGCAAGGAAATGAAGTACTATTGATGAAAAAGGTTTAATGACCAAATTCAACTCATTCAAATCCAAGAGTTCTTAATACCATCTTGAAGAGTCGGCATTGCTCATTGGAAATCACCTGTACCGCTTGAGACAAACCTATTGGGTCCCTTTTGACGTTTGACTTCTAGAATAAGGAAATAAGGTTATCAAAGGAATCTGAACTACGGGTGCACAACGGATCGGGTGGGTTGGGTTTCGCGTCACCCGTCACCCAACCCGTCGATGGCGGATGACTGGAATCATCACCCACACCCAACCCAGCATCATGGCGGGTCGGTTTTCACCCGATCCAAATTATGACGGATTGAGTCGGGCGGGTGACGGGTATACCCGTCCAAACCAACCTCTTATCTTTCTTCTTCACCAAATCTACAGAGACAAATTCTCTGAAACCAGTCATTACGAAAACCAAATCACCAAGTCACGTAACTTGATCATGGATGTCCAGTATTTGATTTCATATTCGGGAACTTAAACATATAAACAGCGGAGATGTAAAACAAATATTATCATTATCATGTAATGTTCAATAAAGGAGCCACCAAGACAATCATGAATCCAGTTCATAAATGAAAACAATACGAGACAAATAACCATAGTAGTCCATTAATTGACTTGGACATGTCAACAAGATAACATAAAATCAAGAGAGGAATCAAAAAAATCAGATCTCATGTAAGTTTTTCTCAATTGAAAGCTAATTACTACTGGCATAGAAAAATGACCAAATCTGGTTGAAATTAATGCAATCCACCCAAATTAACTCCCTACTAATTGACTTCACAATCAAAATCTTGCATCTGTTGACGAGCAGTGAGCAGATTGCATACAACCGTAACTAATTCCTGCACCTGCTGATTTTTTAATGTTATCTTTGTTTTAGACACAATGAATCACCATGAGAATTCTCTAAAATCATCAACTAGGAATCGATGTCTGTTGGAACAATTACCGAATTATACCTACACAACAAATAAAATCAAACACGAAACAAACAACATTATGGCTGAGTCACGGACTAGGTCGCTATCTTTAAGACGTTTCTCGGCTCTGCCCAAGATTGTGCAAGCAGTTCTTCAGTGGCGCGTCGTCCCCAGGAGAAAACAACCGAGATCAATCTCTTAAACAATCACTCTTGCACGATGAGAGGATGTGAAACTTCTACACTACATTCTTGCTCAGAAACTCATTTAGAAAAATAAGAGATGTTCACACACTTATTTTTCTTTCTCTAAAATTCATTTCTTCTGTAAACTCAAGTCATAAAAAAAAAACTCTCTCACTAAAAAAAAAATCAACAACTCTCCAAGTTCTTTTTAACACCAAAACATAAAAGAAAAAACTCTCTCTTATTATTTTTCCAACCAAAATTCTGATTTATGGTCAAGAGTTTCAAAACAATTAAATGTTCATGAAAATGTTATTATGGTTGAGTTAACACCATTAAAAACCACAAAATGAAACTCTCAAAGTTATAATGGTGTAGTTAACACCATTAAAACTAAAAATATGAAACGATCAAATTAATTATAACAAAAATTAATTTCTTTCAATAAAGGTTATAAAAAAAATTGATTGGGAATAAATTTATGTTTTGAAAATATATTTCCAACAATGCCCCGCTTATATTTTTAAAACATTGAGCAAGAACGTACAGAGTTGTGCATAAGCAAAGGTGTCTCGCGACTTGAACCTTTACGTAGTATTAATAAGCTCTCTTAAAATCTAACCATAGAGTGAACATAAGTCTTGAACTCTAGGATATAAAAATATTACTCAACACACACGACTATAATAGTGTAAAGTCTAAAGCCAGCACATTACGGCCCTGCGCTTGTATCCCAGTTTAATGAATGATCTAGAGAACTGCCCATATTCTCATAGAAAGCGGCCACACTTTCACATTCATATGGTGAGTCTATGCCGTGGGATATAAACATCATTAAGAGTTTAAAATCTTAAAATTAAAAATTAAACTCAACCTTTACTCGTTTCAGGATGTCATGCCGTGGGATGAATTCTTCAAAAGCATGATTCTCGCATCTCCATATCACCTATGACTTCGTCTAGTCCCTTTGAACCTATTTCTAGGTTGGTTATCCATCATAGATGACTCAATCTCAATGAGTATCAACCTCATCCCTAAGATGTATTCACATCTTCTTATCAATCCTTTCGTCAAAGGACTAATGGAAACTCGCTTCAGACACTATATAATCCATATTCTCATAAAATCAACTCTTATAGTTGTCGTTACATTCTAAATTCATGCAATAGCCGCGGCACTATCACATTGGATTAATATGTCTGTTCCTCTATCTATTAGAAGATCGAATCACTCCATCCCTTAAAGGATTCAACTGAAAGGATGTCCAATCAGCTTCGTAATATCCTTAAAGGATTGCGGTAACCATTTAGATAGTGTATTTCTATGCGTATGATGTGTTCGAAACACCTCATAACCTTCTCAATATTTTACCAATTTTCCATACTAGGATTGGCAAATCTGAATATAAAACCCCCACTATGAAAGCAATATATTACACCCCTACTACAAAAAATACTTATATATATAGTCAATCACGTAGCAAAGAAGCATACTGAGCTACCATACTCATGTCTAGTGCAATCACACACAATCTCAAAAGCATTAGCACTAAACCAAATGAGTGAAAACTTGTTTACAGTCAGACTATATATATTTCTGTCTCTTTTAAAAATCCTATTTTCATTGAAATGAAAATGATCCAAAGAAAGAAAAAATTCATTTCAAAAATATACACCATCTTCACTCAAGTCTTTCATGTCAAATAGCAAACTATGCATGTTCTCAATTTCATTTTCATCATATAAGTTATAATAAAAATTCAAAAAATCACTTATGCATACAAAACAAAGAGTATTGTGCATTTCACTTTCATCAATTCTGAAATCATTCGAATGAATCAAGTAAACAATTTTTATTTTATAAATTGCTTAAAGTTGTTTTTCAGAATATAAAGGATAACTTATCTAACTTAAATGATTTCTTTTGTTATAGAAACTACACAGTTTTCCATGCTTGGTTTACATAGATTCTCATCCTTAACTTACACAAAAGTATATATTTCTACTTATGACTATAACAATCATACATTGTAGAAACAACATCAACAAAACAAGCATGTAAGTTATTTAGCGACATGAATGTAAGAGTCAACAATTTTCTGTTTGCTTGTCTAAAAACAATAGGCTCATAAATTTTTTTGCCAAAGATTTAATAGTTTGAAGAAGAAAGTTACTCTCTATAAGAAGTTATCTTTCAAATTATAAGAAACAAAATATTCATGACTAAAATTTAGTCTCACTATATATGCTTTTCTAGGTTCATTCTTAGTGAATTACTTGTCACCTTCATTTTTCTAGTTCCTCTAATTTAAATCAAATGTGTTAAAGCATAGGATATGGAACCCCTACTATTTTTGACTCAAACATGAATTTCAAAACCATATCCAAAGATCCCAAAAATTGTGAAAAACTAATAAACCAATGATCTAAACCCAAAACGTTTTGCACAATATAGAGAAAATTTCAAACAATTTTCTGGAAAGCAACATTGCTTAATATTCACTACTCAAAAATCATATTTGATATCAGGACTAGTTACTCGAAGCATCTTTATAAAATTCTCAAATATTTTATTTCATCCAATATCATTGCAAGTTGCGTAAGATTTGAAAATGTACATGCTTTTATGAGTTAGGTAAGATTATTACATACATGTTACTCAAAATTCACCAAGTTCATAAAAAAATATAACATGCTCATATTTATCACTAACTCATTGAATTCTTAAAAGCATGACAAAAACTCATATTTCAATTATTCAAAATTCAATTCATGTTATGATTAAATTGTAATATTATATTCAAACATTTTATCCATAACCTGTCATTTGTAGTAGTGCAATGATCAAATTCAACAAAATTCTAATCTCAATCTTGTTAATAACAAGATAGGAGGAAACTAGAATTCTTTCTCATTTCAGAAGTATGGACATCTTTAACAAGATTGTTCTACCCAAAGTAAACTTTGATATCGTTCCAAT
Organism: Papaver somniferum; assembly: GCF_003573695.1. Classification (NCBI taxonomy): domain Eukaryota; kingdom Viridiplantae; phylum Streptophyta; class Magnoliopsida; order Ranunculales; family Papaveraceae; genus Papaver; species Papaver somniferum. The sequence goes on along the minus strand of NW_020621936.1, from coordinate 5,676,965 downwards.
ACCGAAAATTCCAGTGATGTGAGTATATCTCAACACCACTTTCTTTCAAACGATTTGGTTCAAATTTTGAACCATAACCTATCAAAACAAACATGGTGTAAAACACCAATATATACCAACCTCTCACCGTATCCACTATTCACATTAACTTAGCTTAAAAAGCGTTGTTAATAACATTTGATATCCTTGCAACGCCGTTCAAGAATAGCAAATAAATTCATAATCAATATTGTGTTCATTTCTTGGTGAGAGTTGATATTCACATTAGTTTTGACTAGGTTTCTAATTATTTCGGCTTTGGGTTTGTATATAATTCCATCTCATAAGTTCCAAACTTATATGAGTCACGTGTTTATTTTCATACACAATAATTCTCAATATCTTGTTTCCCTAAAATTTATTCTAAGATTGAATAATCGATTTATTCAATTTATAATGCCATTATTTGATCACTACAATAACTACAAATAGTTCATCAAACATACCTCAATTGCTTTTAAAGCTCAATTGGTTATAAACCATTTTCCACTCTTTGCACACCAACAAAGAAATCAGCAACCCCATTGCTCCACACATCGAATAATCTCCCGTAATTTTATTTCATTGGAAAATAAAAATTTGCTCAAGTAAGTGAATTTTCACCTGTCATAATCATTCACATATGAGCATTTCAAACCAAAAAATAATTAAGGTATATGCACTCACATAATTACTTGAAAATCAACTAATATAATACTCCAAGTTTCTCTTAGTTGTCAAACAAAGATACAAAGTTATAGAATTATAACATCATACATATACTTATAACTTTCTATTAAGCATATTATCAAACATATGGGGTGCATTAGTTTGATTGCTATCAATGGTATTATTTTTCATTACCAAAACAAGAGTATGAAGTGTAAAATCAAAACATGATTTTTAATATAGTTTCTTACATTTCTAATCTCAAGTATCACGTCTACTATTTTGGACAAACATACACAACGATTTGAAATCACCACATCTCTCAAAATAAAAACCCGAATTGAAAACTTGAAAATGGGTTTTAAGATAAGTTCCTGATCTACAAGTTTCATGTAATACACGGATTCAAATTTTCTACACAAAGATTAGGAAAAGTGGATTTAATAAGGATTAATTTTCTGCCCGTCAGATTTTTTCAGATACGTTATGTAGTTTTCTAAAATACTTTAAAAATACTTTCCAGACTCCAAAAATTCTGAAATTTGACATGGATGATTCTCATGATGTCTAATACACCCGGTTAAAATTTCAAGACCCAATTCAATTTCGTGTAAGAGATAAAAATAAGACTCTACAGCATGTTAAAAACATTCGTTTAACATCAACAATATTTTTCTATGTCAACTGTTCACAAAGAAAAAATATTTAACCATGTTATTCCTAGTCCATCAATATTAGACATAAAATTAAATTTAGGTATCAGGTTATCTAAAATTTCAAACATCATGTTCAATCATTAAATAAATAATATTCCGGTTATAATTCTATCAAACAAAATAAAACAATGATACTTATCGCCTTTGAGAAATTGTTTTCTTTTGGTATCCATGGCAGAATAAACCGTCTTAAAATTGTTGGAACAATTGCCGAATTATGCCTGCACAACAAATAAAATCAAACACGAAACAAACAACATTATGGCTGAGTCGCGGACTAGGTCGCTATCTTTAAGACGTTTCGCGGCTCTGCCCAAGAATGTGCAACCAGTTCTTCAATGGCGCGTCGTCCCCAGGATAAAACATCCGAGATCAATCTCTTACACAATCACTCTTGCACGGTGAGAGGATGTGAAACTTCTACACTACATTCTTGTTCAGAAACTCATTTAGAAAAATAAGAGATGTTCACACACTTATTTTTCTTTCTCTAAAATTCATTTCTTCTGTAAACTCAAGTCATTAAAAAAAACCTCTCACTAAAAAAAGATTTCAACAACTCTCCAAGTTCCTTTTAACACCAAAACATAAAAGAAAAAACTCTCTCTTATTATTTTTCCAACCAAAATTCTGATTTATGGTCAAGAGTTTCAAAACAATTAAATGTTCATGAAAATGTTATTATGGTTGAGTTAACACCATTAAAAACCACAAAATGAAACTCTCAAAGTTATAATGGTGTAGTTAACACCATTAAAACTAAAAATATGAAACAATCAAATTAATTATAACAAAAATTAAATTCTTTCAATAAAGGCTATAAAAACATATTGGTTGGGAATAAATTTATGTTTTGAAAATATATTCCCAACGATGTCTCATACTCTTGATTGTCGGCAACATAGAGATCTTGTTCTAGGTTTCTCTCTATAGCTATGGAAAAGAAGAAAATACAGAAATCGGAATAGCCTGTCCTAAAGATATTTTTGATTGTGAAGTTGGGGATTTCTTTTAGGTTTTATTTTTTTTTGGGTGAGTGGCGGGTTGGTTCGGGTGACAGAAGTTGCTACCCGCACCCGACCCAATATACGAAGGGTTTTGATGTTGTCACCCATAGTCGACCCGCGCCTAGGTGGGTTGGGTCGGGTGCGGGTATTTTTGGCGAGTGCGGGTTGGCGGGTTGGGTCGGTTTTGTGCAGCACTAATCTAAACCCTACAAGGAAAGGAGACTTGAAGGCTACGCATTGAGAGCTATAAAATAAGAAATATAAAGTTTTCCATAATATAATATCTACTTCTCATAATAAAATTCTACATCTAAACCTAAGGTTTACCCATTTAGGGGAAAACCATCCATTCTTCCATCTTTTTCTTCTTTGTGATATGAGTAAATAAACCATTTGTTGACTAATGATGAATTCAATGTTCTAACGTGAAGCTTTACTAGTTATATAAATCTATATCGAGTTTTTATCATCATCATTTGTCTTTACCATATATATTGTTTATGAATGATTCTTAGATTGATTTTGGATGCATACTAGATTAGTCCTTTGATTGTTCAATCGCTAGTAGAAGTTATGAGATAAGTAATCGTCGATTGACTCTCTACACAAGTAGAAACTGCGAGACCTTGCAGAGGGATTTTGTGGAGCAATTGCAAGTGAAGATAACATCAACAAGTGGACCTTGAGCTAAGATTTCAACTACAGGGATCAATCTAAGTCACAAATCCTAAAGAATTCGATTAGATTACACCTTGAGTGAGCTACTACTTGGTGGTTTGGTTGATTAGAGTCTGATATTGGAGAGCTTCTGTATCCGTGGTAAAAAGATTTCTGGGGTAGCACTGAACTAGCTATTATTCTACGGTTGGTGATGAATGATTCTGACGGAAGATGGATAAGTATATTAATTCTATTAACGCTTGTTAACAACGAAGGATTCCTTGATCATCTTTTTATTTTCTTATTTGTTTCTTTTTGTTTACCTTAATCCATAATCTAATCCCCTTTTGTTACTTTATTTTTGCAGATCCAAATAATTAACCTATGAATTATAGAGATCCCCATGGGAACGATCCTTACTACCGCTATATTACTAGTTAATTAGTGGGAAATATCTTGACTAAATTTTTTTGCACTTAAGACACGCATCAAATTTTGGCGCCGCTGCCGGGGTGCAGTTGGTAATTGATTTGTTATTTGTTTTAACTTGCTTTTATTTCTGTTTTTAGATTTTGACTTTTGTTCTTGTGAGTCGTCATGTTTCATTACGGACATAACATGTACGTAGCAAAAAAATAAATCATATGATAGTGGCAATCAATATGTTTTTCAATCTCAAAGTTACGACAACTACCAACTATACCAAGGGAATAACCAAAACCGATCTTTTGGCTATGATCAATGTCCTAGGGAAACTTTTGGTTATTCTATTGCATATCAACAACCTTATGATGGATATACAAGTGAACAATTACAACGATGTGAGGATAGTTATACTTATAATATTTTTCCTTCTAAAGGTGAGAAGATGTTTGATCATCTAATTATTCAGTTAAGGATCAGTCTATCCGCGCTGGAACCACCTAAATATCAACCACAAGGATGGGAGGATAAATATGTTAATAATCAGAAATTCTGTAACACTGGAGACCAAGATAAAATAGTTGAAACAAGAAACTCAAAAATTTCAACGAATTAGTGCTGAATCAAACCAAGAAATTCAAAGGAGTATGGAAAATTTAAAAAGACAAATTTCTCAAATCGGTGAGACAAGGAACGAGGAAGAAGTTTGGCATAAAAACCACAACCATTTTAAAATCCCGAAGGACGACAATAAATATTTTGAAGATGAAAAACCTCTTGAAATTCCTTCTAACAAAGATGAAGTTATTCCAACTCCGGATCATAACAACGATCATTCTCTTATTCAGGAGGAGGCGGGCTATGCCATGTCTATTGTTATAAATAATATAACGTACTCAAACGAGAATCTTAGGATTTGCAATGAAGAAAAATTTCTTGTAGAGTGGCCTGATTCGTATGATGAGACTGTTGAAGAGATGGACATTGAAAATGAAACCAAATTGATTAATTTCGTGGAAGACCCAATTGAGCTTGTCAAGGTATATAATGATACCGAGATTTCGGTTGAAGCAGAAATTAAAAGTTTGATAGAGGACCATGATATACTTGAGGAACATAATTCACTGGATTCAATTAAGAAAGATGAGGACACCATACAAGGTTTGTCTAATACTTTGCATAATTCTATATCTAATGATCATTTTTCTCTAATCGAAGTAGATCTCCAAAGAGTTGTTAACCCAGTTTTTAGGAAAATACCTCACTTAAGATTGAAGTTGTGTGCTTCCAAAGTTTTAACGGATTATTTTGCTTCTAAGTATCCACCACTTGATGTGTTTGATTCTAGCATTTTGCAGGTTCATCGAGAGGAACCATTTGAAGTTCCCCAATTCTATGTTCTTCTATCCACTTCCGAGTGTACGAAGGACTAAGTGTGAAGTAAACTTCAATAAAGTGATAGCTTCAATATTTATTTCTTGTGCTAACTTTTTTGTGGAGATGTTATTAGAACTGCTGATTGTTGTCTGGGTGGACCACCATATTTTTCATATTATTGGTGTACGGAGGATAACAAGAAGGTCAGGCTGAGGACGTTGAAAATGGAGAGGGTACCCAAATATACCTCAATCTAAAACTTTTCCTACCTATAAGTCCTTTCTCCGAAAGGGGTTGTCTATGGACTGAGTCGAGACAATACAACTAATCGGTTCATACTTCGTGTAATTGTCTATGGATAAGAGATCGAGACAATACAATAGCGAAGTATGTTTACTTGATACAAAGGTTCGGACTTAACAAAACACAATAGGATTGCTTATCAAGTAAATAGGAATTAACGTTTGTGTAATTTACTTTAATTATAATAAAAAATTATAGTGCGGAAAATAAAAGTAAATGACACAGCAAGATTTTGTTAACGAGGAAACCGCAAATGCAAAAAAACCCCGGGACCTAGTCCAGAATTGAATACTCTCAGGATTAAGCCGCTACACAAAATTACACCTAACTTCGTATAGTTGTGACCAAGTAACTAACCCTATAGTTCACTTAGTTCCGTCTGTATTCCCACGCCTCCGACCTATGAATAAGTCACTTACTTGGAACAATCCCTTTGGTTCGTATTCCAAACAGTAAAGGAACAAGAAATCTGTTTGGTATCAACTCTATTTAACCAAGTGATATGAGTCGGACAAAGGCTCTTCCGTTTATCTTAATATAAACTCCTTCGTCGGGCTTAGATCTATCTTATGTTCAATCACCCTAAGGTAATCATTTAAGATTAATCCACACCTTTAATCCGAAGAACCGTGTTGATGCCGATCTACTAAATTAATCAATCCAATCTACCACAAGGATAAACTGATTATTAATTGGATCCTCTTTTACCGAAACAAGTATTGTGCACACCATAGATTATAAAACCCAAGTCAGATCTTCAATATCTTCTTTGTCTTCAAATCTTCTTAAATCTTCAATAAAAACCTGCACACAATCACTTGAATCTCTTGTGATCAATCACGCACAGAACGGAGTCTGTTAACAATGGATTATCACAAGATCGTCTTTAGAACTAACAACAGTCTAAAGATCCCTGTCGAAACTCTGAACTAGTTTGAGTGAATCTTATATCAGAAGAGAAGATTCCCAAGAATAAACAAACTAGGTGCAATCAGATTTCAACCACTGTTAGTCAATCAAATCAATCGAAAACAAAGATAAACCGCAATTATCTAGTTTCCCACCATCGGGTCGCGCTAAAGATTCTCAATCCCAAAGAAGACTTTAAAACGAGCGACCGTAAGAGATTTCGCCTAATTAGATTACTCTCCTCTCCGATAGGCGGCTACACCAGTAACAAAGACAAAAGAGGAAGTCTGTTGTTACGAAGGATTAGTTTGCTAGAAATCAATCTTCATGTATTTATATACAAGGAAGTTTGGACACCAAGGAATTTCCAAAACCGAAAATATTTTCAAGATATTCATAAATGCATAGATTCGGTTTTCATAATTCCTGGAAATGTTTTGCCCAAAAATAACAATCAAAATCTCTTGGTAAATATAATTAGTTAATGCACATTATTAATTCTGTAATTTCCGTACAAATGAAATTAATAACCTTAGTTAAAAGATTCTTAACTTATTTGTGTTTCGATCCTGGGATTCTCTTCCCTTAGACGTTAAGGAATATCTTTGAACAATTATAGAAATAAACATTCTCAGCACGTGTTTAAAGTTTGTCAACATCTTTACTTTTCTAAGTTCTCTTCCACACTTACAACTTGAAACCGATTTGTCACACTTCCAAACAAGTTTAGAATTGGTTCATCTGACTTTCAAGAACTATGTGATTGATCAAGCCAACATTCAATCACAATCATGGGTTTACGGTTCTACCAAAACAAGTTTCGGTTCTACCTCCATGTGAGTACATGCATAGTCACACTAGCTTCCCAAAAGATTCGGTTGACTAGGTACTAGGATCAGTTCCCCACATATATATGGTATCTAACTTATATGTGTTGCACATGTTCACAGGATCGTTTCCCCTTTCGGCTGTAAACCTTGCTGCACCCCACACAAGGATCGGTTCCCCTTGATGTACTGCACCCCTTACAAGGATCGGTTCCCCCTTTCTCTTACAAGGATCTGTTCCCCCTTTCCCTTACAAGGATCGGTTCCCTTTCCCCAAGGCGTATATAATCCGATCATACCAAGGTGATTAATTAAGATTGGTTTAACTAATAAAAGTTATGCCAATACAAAAGTCAGGCCTTTGTGAATAGTTCTACCAAAAACACAACAAGTTGTGAGCGGTTCTACTTTATCACACATATTGGTTGTTCATAAGATATGCAATGAATAACAAAACCAATAACACCTGGCAATTTCCTTTTCGGTTCACAAAACAAGTTTATGAACTTACTTCCTTAGAACACATGTAAACATTATTCCCTAGGATGAAATCCTCACCTCATACCCATACATAATCACAATAGCATTCAAATGATTATGGTGATGTCTTATCTACAAAGTTTAATGGTTAAGCAATAAACCTCGTATTGTATTCCTTAATACTATGTCTATCTAGAGTTAAAATATGCTTCGCAGTTATGTTTTCAATATGCACGACTTGAAAGATACGTTAGGGAATGAAACAGTTCAAGTCAAATATCACTAACCTCAAGTGGAAGGATGATTGTTGTCGTTGTAACTCCTTGCTTCTTCACATCTTCAAGTCTTCGCAATACTTGTAATGTCTCATATCCTAATACTTTCAAGCTAACCTATATGAAGTTTAACTCTAGTACATAATCAAGCGACTCTTAACATGAGTTTTGATTCACTAAAATATGACAACCAAACTTGACATACCAACGCTTGGTGGGTTCAACCGAGCCATGCTCTAACAGACGTTAAACTAAGCGTTGAATGAGACGAAACCCATTGGTTTTGTATATCTATCTTTAACTTTTAATTTTTCTTCTTTTGCATATACCATATTAGGATTTCCCACCTACTTTACTTTGGATGACTCAATTACATTGAAGACAATGTAACATTTAAGTGTGAGAGAGTATTTGAGTATTTCGCATATAAAATTTTTCAAATTTTTCTAAACTTTTGCATAAAACCTCCAACTTGTAGAGATTTTAGAGTCACAAGTATAATTTTAGCTATCTTTACATACAGAATTCATATTTAAATAATGGAACTTAGTATTGCTAGAGAATACTACAGATTAGGTGTTATTAATATTTGGGAGAAATCCATTACTGTTTGGGGATCAACTTAACCATGTTGGTGACAAAATAGGTGCAAAAAGATATTTAGTATTAAAGTTGTTGATCAATCATTAGTGAAAACTACCCATATTTACATCAAGCGATGCACCAACCTTCAACTCTTTGTAGCTGACTAAATTTTTCCTTTTAGAGTGCGTGTCACTCTGCCTTAATTCCGGGTAGAATGGTGAGCTACCCAACTTCACACCAATTTCAACACTATTTTTGATATCGTGAGTGCTAATTACGTCAATCATGAGGGTGAAGTCTAAATATGAAAGCCTCCTTCTTGTAGTTTGATTCGCAATTAGCACCATTCTCTCAACAACAACAGGTCCATAAAAACACATCATTATCAACAAGCGAGCGACGTCAAAATTTATGAAGAAAGTTGAAGACGTTTAAGGTTTACAAGCAATAATACAAGGAAGAGTAGGATTTTATATCCAAGTTAAAGACTTATATACAAGTGAAAAAGCGGGGGTATAAAAACCACACCCAATAATTCGTTCGACAATCTGTATGGACTAACTCCAATATAATTTCGAGAGCACCAGCTTATAAAGCGAGCTCAATCAAGAAATATACCAAAGAGTTTTATCTCGATTTCTCAATACAATCCGCAATCGAACAAATAGAAATCTGTGATCCCGATTGATATGAGAAATAACTTGGACGATACCAAAGAACAATGCCCAAGTGCCAATCATTTATTATCCAACAATCAAGGTCGGATTTACTAATTTATTGATTTATGCACTGAAAATGCGGGGGTCTAACAACCACACCCAACAATTCGTTTGGCAATCTGAGAGGACTTACTCCAATATACTTTCTAGAGAATCAACTAGACAGTCAGACTCTATCTAGAGTAAAGTATATCAAAGATCTTCATATCACTGACTCTTAGTTCAATCACACGCAATCAGCAAATAGAAATCTGCGAGCCCGATTGAATATAAGAGGAGTTACTCGAACGGTACCAAGGACCAATGTTCAAGTGTCAATCAATGTAAATGAACAACCAAAGGTTGGATATTCTAATTGATTGATATTAACGCACAACCTGTGATATTTCAATTATATAAAAAAATATAATCGGAAAAGAAATAACACAGACACCAGAAATTTATTAACGAGGAAACCGCAAATGCAGAAAAACCCCCGGGACCTAGTCCAGATTGAACACCACACTGTATTAAGACGCTACAGACTCTAGCCTACTACCAATTAACTTTGGAACGGACTGTAATTGAACCATAATCAATGTCAACTGATTCAAGGTACAGTTGCATTCCTTACGTCTCTCATCCCAGCAGGATACTACGCACTTGATTCGCTTAGTTGATCTCACCAACTGATACGTATTGATCTCTGTACCTTGGTGACTATTATTATAGAGGCGGAATATGAATAATAATAGACGAAAACTAGAAATAGAACACACTATAAATTAGATTCGAAGAAAATATCTTCTCTATATTATGAACAAGAAAACTATTATAATTCTCTCTTTATTACGCTCACAATCTCTCTAAACAGTGGATAACCTTAAACTGTTTTACTAAGCTTGCTTTTACAATAATTAATTGCCTCACAAACTTATCTCTAGATCCGTGTATCATATGAACCTCCCTCCTTGATCTAGGTGTGTCTGTATCACAAACCACACTCTAGATGTCTTAGCTATTAGCTAAACATATCTATTCATAGCTTTGACGGTTTCCCAAAACCTTCTAGGAATCTATTTCCTTATCTAGGAATAATACCTTTTCTAGGTATATTTCCTTATCTAGGTATATTACCTTGTCTATGAAGTATTCTTTTCCTAGGTATATTTCCTTATTTAGGAATAATACCTTGTTTAGGAATATTTCCTTATCTAAGAATACTGCCTAAAAATCAGTATTCCTTCCCAAAATTACAATTTTATCCTCAATCCTTATTGAGGATCACTAGTTCCTGGAGAGAGGAATATACACATGTATCACCCTCAACCAAGAGTTGCTACGACCCAAAGTTGAAGACTTGATAAACAAATCTGTCTCACACAGAAAAGTCTATAGATTGAATAAATCTGTCTCCCACAGAAATACCCAAGAGTTTTTGTTCCGTCTTTTGATAAATCAAGGTGAACAGGAATCAATTGATAAACCAGACTTATATTCCCGAAGAACAGCCTAGTATTATCAATCACCTCACAATAATCATAATCGACTAGCGAAACAAGATATTGTGGAATCAAAAACGATGAGACAAAGATGTTTGTGATTACTTTATCCTGCCTATCGGAGAAATTAATCTTGAGTCAATTATGAAAAAGCGGGGGTCTAACAACCACACCCAATATTTTGCTTAGCAATATGTATGGACAAACTCCAATATACTTTCTAGAGAATCAACTAGACAGTCGGACTCAATCTAGATAAAAAGTATATCAAAGAGTTTCCATCTCAATCTCTCGATTTGATATATACTCAAGCAAATAAAAATCTGCGAGTCTTTATCAAATACTAGAGAGATAACTTGGATGGTACCAAAGACCAATATCCAAGTGTCAATCAATTTAAATCAACAACCAAAAGGTCGGATATTCTAATTGATTGAACAACGCACAACCTGTGATATTTCAATTATATAACAAAATATAATGCGGAAAAGAAATAACACAGACACCAGAATTTTGTTAACGAGGAAACCGCAAATGCAGAAAAACCCCGGGACCTAGTCCAGATTGAACACACACTGTATTAATCCGCTACAGACACTAGCCTACTCCAAACTAACTTCGGTCTGGACTGTGTTGAACCCCAATCAATCTCACACTGATCCAAGGTACAGTTATGCTCCTACGTCTCTGATCCCAGCAGGATACTACGCACTTGATTCCCTTAGCTGATCTCACCCACAACTAAGAGTTGCTACGACCCAAAGTCGAAGACTTTAATAAACAAATCTGTATCACACAGAAAAGTCTACGGTAATAGATAAATCCGTCTCCCACGAATATACCTACGAGTTTTGTTCCGTCTTTTGATAAATCAAGGTGAACATGAACCAATTGATAAAACCAGACTTATATTCCCGAAGAACAACTCAGTATTATCAATCACCTCACAATAGTCTTAATCGACGCAGCGGAAAAAGATATTGTGGAATCACAAACGATAAGACGAAGATGTTTGTGACTACTTTTCTATATTGCCTATCGGAGATATAAATCTCAAGCCTATCGTTACGATTGTACTCAACACGATATAATCCGTAAGATCAGATCACACAACTACGAGAAAGTAGTATCGGTCTGGCTTCACAATCCGAATGAAGTCTTTAAGTCGTTAACCTGGTTTAGAGAAGAAACCAAAGGTTAAAAAAGAATCGAATATAGCTTATGCAACTAGTATCACACGTAAGGTGTGGGGATTAGGTTTCCCAGTTGCTAGAGTTCTCCTTTATATAGTATTTCAAATCAGGGTTTGCAATCAATGTTAGCTTGGTAACAAAGCATTAAATATTCACCGTTAGATGAAAACCTGATTAGATTCAAGAAAATATTTCTCAACCGTTAGATCGAAAACTTAGCTTGTTATACACAAATGAAATGCACGTTTATAGGCTTGTGTAACCGTACCCAAACATGTACATTTTTTGGTTCAACAATAGTTTACCAAATGGTTACCCATATGAGCAATTTCATATCAACCATATTCTTCTTCTCCATAACTAGTTCAAATGACTCAAATGAACTAGTTAGAGAGTTGTTCAATTGCTTAGATCTTATGTAACTACACAAGACACAATCGAAGCAAAAACGGTTTGATTCACTCGAATCGGTTCATGAACTTTATATCCACGGTTTGCAAAAGCATTCCTTAGTTTATATAAACATTAGTTCAAGAACAACCGTCTTTAGATATAACCAACTCAAGTTCGCGGACTTAAGTTCCCCGAAGGAGTTCACAAACTCCAGCAGATTTTCTCGGGTCGAGAACTTCCTCCTTTTCGCGGACTGGGTTCGTGGACTAAGTTCACGCCACTATTCCGGTTCTCTTGATCAACAAAGTTCGCAAACTTTGGTTCAAGGAATAAGGACTTATACATATATGTGTTTCCACAACACTGCTTATATCCACCGATGGTTTTATAATCTAAACTGTCATTTCAATCATTGAAACATTCTCAGAGGACGTCATATAGTTTTTATTCACAAACCATTTTCATCAGAGCAATTTTCAAAGTGATTGAAACATAACATGACTTTCGTCACTAGGTAAAGATGAATTTGGATAAAGCGAAAGATTACCAACACATATTTCGAGAAATAGATAGGCGAGATAAACTCGGCTCGAAATACCAAATGTGTATAATCAAATTCTATATAGCAAAATGATTTTCGTCTCAAGATAGGAGATAAATAGACTTTTGAGTGATAGATAAGTTCAAGTCTCCACATACCTTTTAGTCGATGAAGATCCACCAGTTCCTTGAGTAGTCCTTCGTCTTGTATGATGATTGCCATGGAGTTCTTGAGCTCAACTACACTTTCTATCCTAGTCCGAGACCTTAGCTACAGTAGACTAGAAATCAAGACTTATATTTTTGATCACTAACATTGAAAAACATGCTTGAGATAGAATCGGGCAAGATCAGAACACACAAATACAAAGAAAATAGTTGGGTGTGGGTTCACAATCCCAATGAAGTCTTTGAATTCGTTAACCTACATGGTCTCGATAGAAACCTAAGGTTAAAGGAGAATCAAATCTAGTTATGCAACTAGTAACAGACAGGAGGTGTGGGGATTAGTTTTCCCAGTTGCTAGAGTTCTCCTTTTGTTTATGGGTGAAAACTATTCCTGCCGAATTTGGTAATTTGGGGTGTGCGGATGAGGAATGAATCTAAACCCTAAACAAATGCACTGCACGGGAGTGCTTTGTGATTCGAGAAATCAATCTGTACAATTCTGGCCTAAACCAAGAAATGGCCGTTCCAGACTTGCTTCGGTCACAAAGTGAAGGAGATGGGGTTGATCTTAGGGAGGGAAGCGAAGAAGGTGTTGAGATTTTGAAGGTGTTGGCTATGTATGACTTGTATCAGAAAGCTGAACTGGCTTGCAGAATGTAAGCTATCAGTTCCGGTGTTTGAATACGGCTGTATCAACACTTGCTTATGTTGTCTCGTCCTGTCTTAGAAATAGGGAGGAGAACCTATTTATACAAGTCTTTGAGCCTGAACCTCGTATATCGTGGGAAGTGGAGAAAGCGGAGTGATGGGGTAGTGGAGTCGTGTGTTAGTGTTACACGATTAGTCTTGCCCACTTCTCCCATCATCACTAACCGTCCATGACTTCCTGACACGTTCTTGTAATGGCGCGTTGTATGCTGCACGCTGTAAACTGCCAGACCAATACCCCAGTATGTATCCCCCAGTTTGTGACATGATTGATGTCTTGAGTGTGTGGATCGTGGGACCCACAGAAAGTAGCATGTAATTCTATATTAGATAACTAAGTGTTTAGGAAGTCTATACTTGTGAAGTATCATGTGTATTCTATGCAGGTACTGCATCGAGTATATTCAGCATGTATGAAGCATCGCTGTTTGAGCGTCTCAAAATAACTTCATGTCCAGCATACTTTATGTGATGGTTTGGAGGTTGCGCAAGCAAGTCCTCCCTTGGCCGACCACATGGTGTGGTAGAGTGACGGGTGGTGATCACCATGACGCCTCACTGACCAATTAACTCTTGACCAGGGTTGTATAGCCAAGCCAGTGAAGTTGGACGGACGAGATGATCTTTGAGACACTCATCTGCGACTGTTGGTGGAATTAGGGTTTTGGAAGAGGTGCACAAGCACCACTTTTCAGCTTGGTAGAATCCAAGCTTGGGACAAGATTTTGGCTTGGCCGACTAGGTATGTGTGTAGACGGAATGCCGGTGTACATTCCCATACGTTGTTGTCCCGTGAAAGTGTAATCTGGACCGCTCAATTTGTCCGACAAAGAGGAGCGGTCAGGATTGATTTACGACAGAAATTTGGTGCCTCAAATTTCGTGCGCCATGCCTTATTCAGGCGCGCGTTTCAAGACCACAAAGATTGGTCGGTCCCGACCAATTGGTTCGGCATGTAAGTGATAGGCTGGTGTTCACGCCTATGCCTGACTGTCCCATGGAAACATGATCTAAGCCACTCAATTTGTCCGGTGAAGTTGAATGGTCGAGATCAGTTCGTGATTGGGAGGTGTGACCACGCCAGTTTGGGCGTGCGAATCGAGGCGACCAGGCATGGTATGCCTTGGCCGATCGGGTGTGGAGATAGATGGGTCAAAGGTGATCATGTTGATGCTCACTGGACCTGCTCAGTCGAATTCTAAGACTTCCATTCGATCAGGAGAAAACGGACGCTAACGATCAATGTAAACCCTAATTAGGGTTTTTTCCGGGCCGTGCGGCATGCCCACTTTGGGCGTACGGTTTGGAACGAAGAACTGTGGTTGGTCTTGACCGATTGGTCGTGTTTGTAGGCGGACCCGTGGTGATTGTGTTGACATGCTCTGGGACCTTTGAATCTACACCGTCAATTTATGCCTGTGAAGATGGATGGTTGAGACTGATTTGCGACTCATGTAATGTGCCGCAAACCCTAATTTAGGGTTTCACGTCCATATTGCTTTGGATGAACGTTTTATCTATATGTGCTTCCCTTTTTGGGGGGCCGACCATGCAGGGTCCGCATTGGTCCGGTGTTGAATGCTCCAATACCTGCTTGAGGGTTATGGATCCAACCAAGCCATCCAATCATGCTGGTGAAGTTGGATGGTCATGATTGTTTCTGAGACTGATATGGAAAATCCAGATGCTCGATCGGGCTAGTATAACACTCCGAGAGTTATAGCCTGTACGGGTATTTCGTACATGCCTCCTTATTTAATGCTTGGAGATTCGTGTTGCTTTGCTGAGAGCGATCACTCAGTCGTCATGCCACACCAATAATTAGAATGGAGTAGTACAGGGAATACAAGGCTGGTCATGCATTAATTGGTAATGCTATAAGTTTATAGTGAAGAAGTATTCTCCAATTTATCAGTGGCTTTATCCTTTGCAGGATGTTAGCGCATAATTTCGTCTTTTACAATTTTAGACTTAAACGAAAATCCACCATCAACATTAAGTCCCCTGCCTAACACGTAATGGTTACACTATTGTGGGGTAGGTATGAGATGATGACATACATATGTGAGAAAGACAGGATAAAGGAAGCTTACCCGGAAGAATTTTGATCGACCGCTAGTAATTGTTCATGTAAACACCGCCGTGCAAACATGGAATCCTTTGGTGGGACCGGTTTCCTTCCTTGGGTGTTTGAATCAAAAGAAGAATCCAAGAAGAGGAATCCTTTTTCTATTGGGATTCTTCCAATTTTTGTCTATAAAAGGCCGACCCCTTTTTTTCTTTTCTCACGATTTTTTTTTTGAAGCTCCCTTCTCTGTCCGCAGCTTCTGCCACCGATCACGCCGCCGTCCGCAGCAAGGTAACCTTGACCTGTCTTGGCTGCTATGACTTTATACCATGTCAGTGACCTTGACCTGTCTTGGCTGCTATGACTTTATACCAGCCTGCTTGCTTTCCCGCTCTGTGTACTTCAAAGTGAATGTGTTTCCTGTCGAGTGTGACTATACATCCCATGCGTTTTCATACAAGTACTAATTCTCTTGTCTTTTGTAGGATAAACAAAAGACTCCTGTTGAAATGTCTTCTAAGGATAATGCTGGTTCCAAGTCAGGGAGTGTTGACAGCTTCAAAAATATGTCGAATATAGATGATGATTTTTTCACCGTGCTTTTTCCGAACATTAGGAAACATCCTAGTCACAAGATAGTCCTGCTCTCTAGTTCAGAAAATATGGAAGCTGATCCATCCTCTTCTTCAGCACTTGTAATGAGGTTCTGTCTTCGAAGAAATGAATATCCGCCTTCACCTATTGACTTTAAGATTTGTCATACTCCACTGGGTTCTTACGAAGGATGGATGAGACGCATGCTGAGTAATAAGAGTATTAAAGCTAATTTGATCAAAGCGCAAATCCTCAATGCAGTCATGGCATCTGCTACTCTTGAAGTTAAGAAAGATGTTGCAGGCTTGATCACTTTCATTTCTAGGTGGTGCCCTTATACTCATACATCCATATGTCGGTGGGGAGAGTTGACTATTACTTTGGAGAGCGTAGCCGCGTTGATGAACTTGCCTATCGTCGGAAGCTTCTTTTACAAGTTTTCTGATGCAGAACATCGCAATTATGATGCTAAACTTCGAAAGGCGACATAATTCGATGATCTGGATAAGGAGGAGAAGAAAGATTCGCGATGCTTTTACACTTGGTGGGTGTCGGAGTGGTCTCCTGCAGACCCGAAACCAGGTCAGGAGTTGGAAGACGAGCTTAGCGTGATTGCATTCCTGTCTTTGTGGCTATCCAGAGACATATTTGACGATGGTTCTGGAAAGAAGACCATAAGAGGTGACCTTGTTAGGTTTTCCATAAGGATGGAAAAAGGTGAGGTGCTTTCCCTAGGCGCCTTGTTCCTTGGATCACTGTATTCTCATCTGGACGCCTTAGCAAAGGACATGCATGTTTCCAACGGGTACAAGAAGGTAGAGTCGCATATCCACATCGCTTTTCTTCAGGCATTTTTGTGGGAACATTTCAAAAGTTATGCTCTTGTTCCTGCAACTTCGCTCAGTAGTTTGTATGGTGGTTCGAGAATACTCCGTTGGCAGAAGAGACGTCCCAAAACCGGTGTGAATCTCGTGGATGTCTTCGACAATGTGTCCTTCATAGATTTTCGTCCATGGGGGCCGATCCATCCTTCCATTGTTCAGCCAAAGACTTTTGCTACTGATCCTGATACCGTGTTGCATACTGATGTTGAAACCGCAAGTCTTGGAGAACTCATTTACTTGCGAAGCTGCACTCCGGGATATGTCCCGTCTTTATTTGACGAAGAATTTACCGTGACTCCGTACAATATTGACAGGGCTGCTCGGCAAATGGGATTTGACCAGGGTGTTCCATTTCTTCGTCCGACGAAGGATCCAAAATAACTTTTCCCAGATATTCTTAATGCTGACACATTTTGTCAGTGCAGGGCCTTCCTTTCTTTCCTATCAGAAGAAAACCAGCGGTAACCGACAGGTATAAGGAATTTTGGAGGGAGCAATTGTTAACCTTTCAGAAATTCTCAGAGGAGGTTGTGACATATTCCCGCGGCGAACCATCTTCTGACGTTTTGAAGGAGCATCTTCGGTTGAAATCACTCCCGGGTAAACGAACCAGAGCTGATGACTGCAGTCCCCAAGCAGGAGTGAGGTCTAAGAAGCATGCATGTGGTTCGGTGAACCTCAATTCCTCCAATATGCAGGTATTTTAAATTTCTTTCTGTTTGATCCCTTGGTTTCGTTCTTCCTGAACAACTTTCACTAAAGGTAATCCTTTGTTGGCGATCAGGGAATCTCGAAAAAAAATGCTTTCGCAAGACTGGCTCGTAGTCACAACGAGAGGTCTGGCGATACTGGTCTTCATGAGAATTCTGACGATGCTGGTCTTCTTCAAGATAATGACAAATATGGTGCAAGATCGAATGAACGGAATGCCTCCCCAAGTGGTAACCTTAGTGAGCTTGTAGACGAGGTCGTGACGGAAATCAGCATTCAAAGTGAAGTGGACATCTGGAGGAATGCAGGAGAGGAAACATCTGCTAATGCTGAGGCGGCTCCCCTTAAAGATCTTCCTGAGCAGGTTCCCATTGATAAGGCAGTCATGGTGACTTCTTCTGAAAGGCCTCTTGCAGCTGACAAGGTTCCTGATGAAGCATTGGCAAGGCAGCCTGTTGTTCCTGGGGCTATCTTCGATCCTCCCTTTGATGTCCCTCGTCCAGGTCATGTGTTGGTTGGGGGGTTCAGTGTTCCGGCTCAGTTCGAGGAGTTGTACACGGCGATATGGAAGAAGTACGACCACATTGCTACCACCACGAAGCTCAAAAGTCGCCTTGCATTAGTCAATCGCGTCCAAGAAGTTTTATTCTCCATTCAAGGGATGAGCGTCACGACCGGTCGCAGTGTTTCTGAGGAGGTGATTGAAGACTGGAAGAGCCATCGGGATGTGTTTGTGCAGTACGACTTCAACGTTCCTTGGTTCTTCAAAGGGTTCTCTGAAATCCAGGAGCTTCAGAAATTGCAAGACGAAGCTCCTTCTGCAGACTGTATTGCTTGCCAGGAAGAAGAGGTTGAAAAGTTGTCTAAGGAGTTGAAGCTAAAACAGACCGCACTCCAAAGGATGAAAGCTTCTCTTGCTCAGAAGGATGAGTTGCTGTTGAAGGACTTTCCTTGAAGGATTCGTGCCGCCTACTTGTGTTCTTTCTTTAGATGCTTTTGAGTGATTGTGAGGATTTCCTTTCACAATTTGTTTTCAGGTTTTGAACTAATAGGTGGTTGAATTGGTTTATTTTGAGATAGTTTTGTGATGACTTTTCTGAAAGAAATTTATTCTAAATGGAATTTGCATCTTGGTTATGAATGATTGCACATGTCATATGAAATTTCAAATGTCGTGCGAAAAGGAAAGTATGAAGGGAAACAAACATGGCGTTTGATCATTGAACCTCTTTCCCCACGTGTGAGATGCCAAGTCCCCAGTGAATTCTAAAACTATCTTTCTTTTAAATTTGTTTAATATAACTTACTTGCTTTTGAAGCCTCACTTGTATGAAACCGAAGCAGCCTCTCCAAGGAAATCGTCTGCACTAACTTTCAGAGAAGGAAAGCTATTCTTCTGAATTAAGCTTCTTCTGAACAATGCGCTTCAAAGTGTTACATTCACTGGTAAGGTGATGAAGGAATCGATGATAATGACAATACCTCGGGTCTGTCATTTTTTGATTAGTCGGCGGACACCACACAGAAGGCAGTTGCACTTCTCCGTCTCGTACCCATGCCTCCAGCAATTCCAATATCTTCTCCATTGGAAGCGGGAAACGTGGATATCTTGAGTCTAGCTTCTCTTGCGTTAGTGGACGTCGTGACGTCTCTCTGTGATTTTGATATGGAGCACGCTTCGGAGATGGAGTTGGTAAACCAGCATGTGTCATCATATCTGCGGCTCGCTTGACTGGGTAACGGAATGCAGAAGGAATTGTAATATCACTGCTGAGTGAATGAGTTGAATGCTCCCATCCGCCACACTCACGCGTCCTTTGGTTGATTTATCCCTCCTCGAGCATTTCTTCACTTGGCTGAAAGGTCGTTGTGGATCGGGAAGTTTTCTGAGCTTCGGCAAGAGTCTTGAGATATAAATCTTCCAGCAAGGCTCCGTAAGCTGCAGGCTCCCTTTCTTTATACGACAGATGTGGCATCCCGGACAAGTTTTTTATTATATAGAATTGTCCCGAGTCTCTGTCGCCAGTTGGACCATGTTGTTCGTCTCTCCTGAGTCCCCTGTGGCCACGCGTTCTTTCTGCATCTCCATTGGTAAAGGTATGACTTCTGGATAAGGATTGAACGTTTCTTGCATTGTCTGGGTAAATGCCCGCCGATCCCTCTTGTAATTGCGCTGTTATATCATTCAAAAGGCGGAATGTCTCCCTCTGCCTTCTAGCGATACCAACTTGATTTTCCAAGACATCCTCCAGCATTCTAGCCACACTTCCCATGATATCTGAAGCATTTGTGGTTTCCGGGCGAGGGTACATCGTGAGATGAAGACCGAAAACCGAAATTGAACAGGTTAATGATTGAATCAGACCCAAGATCTATCCTAGAAATGAGAAGATTGGAATGAATATTGAGAATTCAATTTTGCAACCGAGAGATTAATCTCCCACTGTGGTCGCCAATTGTTTATGGGTGAAAACTATTCCTGCCGAATTTGGTAATTTGGAGTGTGCGGATGAGGAATGAATCTAAACCCTAAATAAATGCACTGCACGTGAGTGCTTTTGATTCGAGAAATCAATCTGTACAATTCTAGCCTAAACCAAGAAATGTCCGTTCCAGACTTGCTTCGGTCACAAAGTGAAGGAGATAGGGTTGATATTAAGGAGGGAAGCGAAGAAGGTGTTGAGATTGTGAACATGTTGGCTATGTATGACTTGTATCAGATAGCTGAAATGGCTTGCAGAATGTAAGCTATCAGTTCCGGTGTTTGAATACGGATGTATCAACACTTGCTTCTGTTGTCTTGTCCTGTCTTGGAAATAGGGAGGAGAACCTATTTATACAAGTATTTGAGCCTGAACCTCGTATCTCGTGGGAAGTGGAGAAAGAGGAGTGATGAGGTAGTGGAGTCGTGTGTTAGTGTTACACGATTAGTCTTGCCCACTTCTCTCATCATCACTAACCGTCCATGACTTCCTGACACGTTCTTGTGATGGCGCGTTGCACGCTGCACACTGTAAACCGCCAGACCAATACCCCAGTATGTATCCCCCAGTTTGTGACATGATTGATGTCTCGAGTGTGTGGATCGTGGGACCCACAGAAAGTAGCATGTAATGCTAGATTAGATAACTAAGTGTTTAGGAAGTCGATACTTGTGAAGTATCGTGTGTATTTTATGCAGGTACTGCATCGATTATATTCAGCATGTATGAAGCATCACTGTTTGAGCGTCTCAAAATAGCTTCATGTCCAGCCTACTTTATGCGATGGTTTGGAGGTTGCGCAAGCAAGTCTTCCCTTGGCCGACCACATGGTGTGGTAGAGTGACGGGTGGTGATCACCATGACGCCGCACTGACCAATTAACTCCTGACCATGGCTGTATAGCCAAGCCAGTGAAGTTGGACGGACGAGATGATCTTTGAAACACTCATCTGCGACCATTAGTGGAATTAGGGTTTTGGAAGAGGTGCGCAAGCACCACTTTCCAGCTTGGACGAATCCAAGCGTGGGACACGATTTTGGCATGGACGATTGGGTATGTGTGTAGACGACATGCCGGTGTACATGCCCATACATTGTTGTCCCGTGAAAGTGTAATCTGGACCGCTCAATTTGTCCAACAAAGAGGAGCCGTCAGGATTGATTTACGAGAGAAATTTTGTGCCGCAAATGTTGTGCGCCATGCCTTCTTCAGGCACGCGTTTCGAGACCACCAAGCTTGGTCGGTCCCATACGATTGGTTCGCGTGTAGGTGATAGGCTGGTGTTCACGCCTATACCTGACTATCCCATGGAAACGTGATCTAAGCCACTCAATTTTTCCGGTGAAGTTGAGTGGTCGACATCAGTTCGTGATTGGGAGGTCTGACCATGCCAGCTTGGGCGAGCGAATCGAGGCGACCAGGCATGTATGCCTTGGACGATCGGGTATGGAGATAGATGGGTCAACAGTGATCATGTTGATGCTCACTGGACCTGCTCAGTCGACTTCTAAACCGTCCATTCGATCAGGAGAAAACAGACGCTCACGATCAATGTAAACCCTAATTAGGGTTTTTTCCGGCCGTGTGGCATGCCCACTTTGGGCGTACGGTTTGGAATGAACAAATGTGTTTGGTCTTGACCGATTGGTCTTGTTTGTAGGTTGGCCCGTGGTTATTGTGTTGACATGCTCTGGGCCCTTTGAATATACATCTACACCGTCCATCTATGCCTACGAAGATGGATGGTTGAGACTGATTTGCGACTCATGTAATGTGCCGCAAACCTAATTTAGGGTTTCACGTCCATATTGATTTGGATGGACGTTTTAGCAAGCTATGCTTCCCTTTTTGGGGGGCCGACCATGCGGGGTCCGCATTGGTCCGATGTTGAATGCTCGAATACCTGCTTGAGGGTTATGGATCCAACTAAGCTATCCAATCA
Source organism: Papaver somniferum (assembly GCF_003573695.1). NCBI lineage: Eukaryota > Viridiplantae > Streptophyta > Magnoliopsida > Ranunculales > Papaveraceae > Papaver > Papaver somniferum. The sequence goes on along the minus strand of NW_020621936.1, from coordinate 5,654,831 downwards.
TGCTGGTGAAGTTGGATGGTCATGATTGTTTCTGAGACTAATATGGACATTCCATATGCTCGATCGGGCTAGTATAACACTCCGAGAGTTATAGAATGTACGGGTATTTCGTACATGCCTCCTTATTTAATGCTTGGAGATTCGTGTTGCTCTGCTGAGAGCGATCACTCAGTCCTCATGCCGCACCAATAATGAGAATGGAGTAGTACAGGAAATACAAGACTGGTCATGCATTAATTGGTAATGCTATAATTTTATAGTGAAGAAGTATTCTCCACTTTATTAGTGGCTTTATTCTTTCCAGGATGTTAGCGCATAATTTCGGCTTTTACAATTTTAGCCTTAAACGAAAATCCACCATCAATACCTTTATATAGTTTTTAAATCAGGGTTTGCAATCCAAGTTACCTTGGTAACAAAGCATTCAATATTCACCGTTAGATTAAAAACCTGATTCGACCAAGCTAATATCTTTCAACCGTTAGATCGAACTTAGCTTGTTACACACAAATGAAATGTACCCTCATTTAGGTTTATGTAACCGTACCTAAACGTGTACACCATGCTGGTTTACAAATAGTTAACCGAGGTTAGCCATATGATTACTCTCATATCAACCTTATTCATCTTAACCATAACTAGTTCAAATGATTCAAACGAAACTAGTTAAAGAGTTGTTCAATTGTTATATTCTCATAGAATTATACAAGAATACAATTGAAGCAAAATCAGTTTGATTCACTTGAATCAATCATGAACATTATACACACGGTTTGCAAATATTGCATTCCTTATTATATAAATGTTTATGTTCATGTTTAAAACCGATTTTAGAATTTTAACCTTCAAGTATGCAAGTGGGTACGCATACTTGAAATACCCGGACTAAGATTGAGTTACGCAGTACGCAAACTGGTACGCAAACTTCAAATCCCAGCAGAAATTATCGGACATGAACCTGTATGCCAGTACGCAAACGGGTACGCATACTTAGGTTCCCGGATTTCTGAAACAACAACTACGCAAACGGGTGCGCATACTATGGTTCCCGAACACGGATTACATATGTGCAAGAGTGCACAACATGACATATCCAATAACGGTTAAGTGTTCTAAACTCTTATTTCAATCATTGAAACTTTCTTAGAGGATGTTATATAGTTTTTATTCATAAACTATTTTTCATCAAAGCAATTTTCAAGTTATATCATTACGAAACATTCCAAGACAACACCAATGATTGTATCACAAAAACCATGTAAGATGTTATTCGGCAATTTTCACATGATATAAGATGAACTTGGTCGAAGCCAAATCTTTCCAACACATGTTTCGAGAAATATGTAAGCGAGTTAAACTCAGCTCGAAATCTCAAATGTGTATATAGAAAACTATATCGTAATACGACTTATGTCTCAATATAGGATATATAGACTTTCCAAGTGATAGATGAGTTTAAGTCTCCACATACCTTTTGTCGATGAAGTTCCACAAGCTCCCCTTAGTAGTTCTTCGTCTTCAAATGATGAACGCCGTGAAAACTAAGCTCAACTACACAATCTATGTCCTAGTCCGAGACATCTATAAATAGGCTAGAAATCAAGACTTATAGTTTTGATCACTAACATTGACAAACATGCTTGAGATAGCAACGTATACGAGTTCGACCGAGCACTGCTCTAACAATCACCCCCTTTTTCAATTTTAGTGACAAAACTATCAATACATATGGATTAAAAAATAAATAAAAATTATAGTTTCTCGTCCAAATGATTGATCTCCTTGGCATCTTCAACACGACTCGAAAACTTCGTTACTTCCAAGTACTCCATGATCCTAAACGTGTTCAACTCAGCATCGTAGTTGTTGAAGATCTGTAGCGATAAAAATGAGAAAACAAATGCTCTCGGTCATTATTATATAATGTCATAGTATTATCACACAACATCAAAGTTCAATTGTATCACAACTTTGGACAAAATACTATGGTGATATATATCACTCCCCCTTAGTCAATACTTCATCTCAACACGAAAACCACTCCCCCTTACATAATGATCCGTAAACCATATGTATTTGTAGTATGAAATTACACATTAATTCTCCCTCTTTTTGTCAATATAAATTGGCAAAGGTACGAAAACTAGTGGGATCCTCATGAAATTTTCATAGAGATACTTCATGACCAAAAGAGAATAGCATACCAACTAATTTAGATGCAATCATAAAGACGAAGCTAAATGCATTCATCAAGGAGTTTATAAAGATACAAGATAAGCCCTGTAATAATCCACAACCGCACTCCCCACAAAGATTTGGCAATTAAGCACAAGTTCAAAAAGAACTCTCCCTCATAAAATGTCATTCCTCAAAGAACAACAAAGGCGACCTTGCTTTTACAAGAAAAAAAGGATTTCTTTGGACATAACCAAATCACATGAAAACATGAATTTGTATTAAAAAAAAAATCAATTGAAATAACCACAAGAGAACCCATGGTTAGTTCAATTGGAATACACAACTAAATTAACCAAAAGAAGGTGATCAATTCAATTGGACATGCTCGATATAAGAGAACTTACGGAGAAACACAGTATATGCAAAAAAATGTGGATAAGAGATCGACCAATACTGCGGAATACACGAGGATTCATTTTATTTTCCATCACTATTTGCACAATGACATACAATAGACATAATCCTTGTAAACAAAAGTTTTATCCTTTCTTCCATCAAATAATGACATAAAAGGCTTTAACTTTTGTAAGTCAAAAGTTCATTCTATCTTTTATCAATACTTTCATACCGACATAATAGAGATAACTTTTGAACAATATGGGACAATCACAGGTTCATGGACGTAAACAACATATCCCGTAACAATTTGCAATATATAAAATCGTAAAGATTAAAATTGCAAAAATCATCTTCCAAAAACTTAGAATTTAAATAAATAAATCTAAAAGCATGAAGATGAAAACGTTGGAAATAGCTATGTGTACTCACAATAATGGCTATTCCAAACCCTAGTTATTCTTCTAAAAACACAAGAAATAAATTCTCATAAGAAGATTTACTAGACATTGAGACCTCTGAAGAATTATTTATCGTCCCCGAACTCCTTGTCGTCAACAGCCATAGGAACATAAGGTTCGTGGAGAAAAGAGTCAATTCCAACAAACCTTCTAGACTGATGATGTCGAACCAGGGCCTTCTGAATTTCGAGAGTTCTCAAGAGTCAAGACAAAAGCCTTTATTTGCTGAATCTCCTTCCTTGTTTCCTTCAACTCTTCAAGAACACCAGAAAACTTCTGAGAATTTGAAGGAACAACTCTTGGCTTCCTCACATTCCTTCTTTTTCTTTTCAAAGTTGGAGGTAACAGAGATTTCTCTTTTTTCTTCATGATTGATGGCTTAACAATCATATTAACATCTTTTTCATCAGTAGACATGATGCTTGGAGTTTCCATGAGCGTATGTGTTTGTGAGAGGAAATCACAATTTAGGCTCAACAAGCAGTCTTAAGATAAAAAGAGTTTCAAGGAAGGAAAATGAATGTAGGGTTACAGAACCTTTAACCGCACAGGTTTACGCACGCACAATTCACAACCCTAGAGAGAGTCGAATTGTCGAGAATAAACCTCTTTTATTGATTAAAAAGGGAAGTACCTTTTAATATCAATTATATATGAAAGAATTCCAAATCTTGCAAAACAGGCAAAGCTCAAAAAGAAAAGAAAACAAATTTAAAACCATTTTTCTTTTTCAAAATCCTGAGGTGTGCAGAATCTTGTCTGTTTTAATCAGGCACATGAGACAAGTGCACTAACCAACACAATTTAAGTTGTGCTGGGATGAACAATAATTTGTCCATCACATCCTTTTTGATTGGAATTCAGAGAACCCTGTCTATCAAAATGTTTATACCATACTATTTTCTCTAGTGGTCTTGACCTATCTTTGGAAACCAACTTCTTTGAAGAGGATAAAAAATCTTACATACTTCAGCGGTTTTTTGAATAATTTTAAGCTTGTTTGCTAGGCGATTTGCTCTTCTTTGAAGTTTATTGACATATCTCATCTCGTGTTTGTACTTGAAGCACTTTGAAAGTTCATGACCTTTGACTGAACAATAAGAGCATGTCAATGGATAAGATGATTCAGACACCCGAGATGTGCAAGCTGCTAGACACAAAGTGGAACCTGAAAAATCAGACAGAGAGTTTCCAACAGAAAGGTTAATTTTTTCTTCCAGATTGGTTGAGTCTTCTTCTGGAAGAATATCGAGATTGATGTATGTATTGTTACAATTATCAAAATCAATATCTTCACTAAGAAGTGCAACACTTGATATTTCGTCTTCATTAGAATCATAGAGATCAGACATTTCATCAAGAGTTGCAGCAAGACCTTTGTTCCCAGTGTATTTTCTACGGTTTGGACACTCATTTGCAAAATGACCAAAACCTTTAAAAGCACTGTGGCATATCCTCGTCATCAGCCTCATCAGCATCCGTGTTTTTAGGAGGAATACGATTGTGAGGTTTAACTGATGACCTAGGTTTGTCTCTGGAAAACCATTTACTTCTCTTCAATAGAAGATCTCTAAACTGTCTTGTAATTAAAGAGACTGACTTGTCAAGATCTTCATCTGATGAATCCGTCTTAGAAATATCATCCTCAGAGACATGAACACTTCTACTTTTGTCAAGCAATTTAGTGTTCTTTTGTGCTTTGGAGGCAACATCCTTTCTGATTTTGGATGTATGCTCATGATCAAAGATTTTTAGCTTTCCAACCAGCGTGTTTCTGGAGAGAGCATCAAGGTTATTTACTTCAACGATGGCATGCTTCTTAGAATCGTATCTAGATGGCAGCCATCTGAGAATTTTCATCACAATGTCATTTTCAGGAATAGTCTCACCCAATGCAAAAGATGCATTAATAATTTCAGACACTTTGTTATTAAACTCATTAAATGAATCTTCATCTTCCATACGAAGGTTTTTCTAATCGGAATCAAGGTTTTGAAGCCTAGCTTCCTTTTCACTGGTATTCCCTTCAAATACGGTTTCTAAGATATCCCAAGCATCTTTAGACCGAGTGCACGCAGTCACATGGTGCTGAAGATCTGGAGTAATGGCATGTATGATGACATTCAAAACCGTCGGAGTATTGATTTGCAACAAGTATCTCATCAGCGTCATATGCACCAGTATCATTAGGAACGGTCGCATTCCCTACTGCCACAACCGGAGCATCATAGCCATTAACTACATAAACCCGTGATTGAAACTCACGCGCTTGAAGAAAGGCACGAAAAGCAATTTTCCACTACAAGTAATTTGAGCCATCAAAGACTGGTGGTACGTTTATAGAGATAGCACCTCTGTCCATATCATATCGCTACAACTATAGACTTATTAGGTCTTTAATGTGTTTTCCTGCTCTGATACCAATTGAAAATGCGGGGGTCTAACAACCACACCCAACAATTCGTTTGGAAATCTGAGAGGACTTACTCCAATATACTTTCTAGAGAATCAACTAGACAGTCAGACTCAATCTAGAGTAAAGTATATCAAAGAGCTTAATATCTCTAACTCTTAATTCAATCCGCAATCAGCAAATAGAAATCTGCGAGCCCAATTGAATATAAGAGGAGTTACTTGAACAGTACCAAAGACCAATGTTCAAGTGTCAATAAATGTAAATCAACAACTAAAGGTTGGATTTTCTAATTGATTGATCTTAACGCACAACCTGTGATATTTCAATTATATAACAAAATATAATGCGGAAAAGAAATAACACAGAAACCAGAATTTTATTAACGAGGAAACGACAAATGCAGAAAAATTCCGGGACCTAGTCCAGATTGAACGCCACACTGTTTTAAGCCGCTACAGACTCTAGCCTACTACCAATTAACTTTGGGCTGGACTTTAGTTGAACCCTAATCAATCTCACACTGATTCAAGGTACAGTTTCGTTCCTTACGTCTCTGATCCCAGCAGGATACTATGGACTCGATTCCCTTAGTTGATCTCACCCACAACCAAGAGTTGCTACGACCCAAAGTTGAAGACTTGATAAACAAATCTGTCTCACACAGAAAAGTCTATATATTGAACAAATCTGTCTCCTACAGAAATACCCAAGAGTTTTTGTTTCTTCTTTTGATAAATCAAGGTGAACATGAACCAATTGATGAACCAGACTTATATTCCCGAAAAACATCCTAGTATTATCAATTACCTCACAATAATCTTAATCGACTAGCGAAACAAGATATTGTGGAATCATAAACGATGAGACGAAGATGTTTGTGATTACTTTTATCTTGCCTATCGGAGAAATTAATCTCGAGTCAATTATTTCAATTGTACTCAATACGATAGAATCGGGCAAGATCAGAACACACAACTACAAAGAAAATAGTTGGGTCTAGCTTCACAATCCTAATGAAGTCTTTGAAGTCGTTAACCTAAAGGGTCTCGATAGAAACCTAAGGTTAAAGGAGAATCGACTCTAGTTATACAACTAGTAACACACAGGATGTGTGGGGATTAGTTTTCCCACTTGCTAGAATTCTCCTTTATATAGTTTTCAAATCAGGGTTTGCAATCCAAGTTACTTTGGTAACAAAGGATTCAATATTCACCGTTAGATGAAAAACCTGATTCAACCAAGCTAATATCTTTCAACCTTTAGATCGAACTTAGCTTGTTACACACAAATGAAATGTACCCTCATTTAGGTTTATGTAACCCTACCTAAACGTGTACACCATGTTGGTTCACAAATAGTTAACCGAGGTTGCCATATGATTACTCCTCATGTCAATCTTATTCATCTTAACCATAACTAGTTCAAATGACTCAAATGAAACTAGTTAAAGAGTTGTTCAATTGTTATATTCTCATAGAATTATACAATAACACAATTGAAACAAAATCGTTTTGATTCACTTGAATCAATTATGAACATTATAGCCACAGTTTGCAGAGATTGTATTCCTTATTATATAAACAAGCCTCTAACCCGGTGCATACGCACCGGATGGATATAAGTAGAAGATCTATTTTTGTGAAGTCACTGAGATCTGCTTTGTGAACTGTAATTTGTAAGTAATATCAGAGCAAGCATGATGGACACCTTATTTCCTTCATATGAAGAAACAAAACATTATGCTGATAACATTAGCGTCTGCAACCATTAAGAAACCAAGCAAAGGGGAACTACCTATACTATGTCCCTTCCAATTTTATTGGGTAGCAATACTGTGTCGTACTGCACCAATGTATATTGTTTTGAACACAAACAATAACGACTAACCTTTTATGTTGGGATGTACTGTTCTATAAAGCCTCTTAACAAAGTTTGTAATTGTAAACACTTCATTAACATTTCATTCTAAAACCAAAGTGTATATAGTTGTGAGCAGGCTGGTATTCATCGGGCTAAAAAAATCACTCCATTGGCAGTAACATTTGGAATAACACGTCTTAACTCAACAACAGAAATTATTTCACTGTAGTGTTTTACCATTCTCAAACTTCTAAGCTTTTACTTCCATTGCAGGCATAAAGATAAGATAATCAGACTTGTAAAAGCAACGTGCCACCATTGGAATTTGTCATTGGAAGTTTGGAACTCTCTACAACCATGTAGAGTTAATGATGTTCCTATTAATTCCACCTTTATGGACGATGCGAACTCCATTTGTTGAAACTTTAACCTGTACATTCTCTCGTGACGATGTTGCATTTATTGTTATTGTTCTTCCAGAAGCACTACCACACACTGAGAACCGCGTTTGTAATGATGTCTCAACTTTGAAATAAATAGGTTGTAAAAGTTGGCTGGGATACATTGTTCGAGTGGAGACTTCTTGAAGTTTCCCTCGTCTTTCTTTGATTTCTCTGCTTTCTCTATGTAAATTCTTCTCCTTTTTTGTTGGTCGTTACTTCCAAGTTCGATTTCTTGTCATCCTAATCGGAGTCTTTGTACATACTTTTTCTTTCTCGTTGCTCCCTATTGTTGGTTTGCCAAGGAAACCTACGAAGAATAAAAATAAGAACCTATACATATACACAAATACCAAATGAAAATAATGTGTGAAACATGATTAAATGCTAAATTTCAGTAAATACTTGTTTCTTTCCTTTTGGGAATGAAGTACGGTCTGCAATTTAAAATACCGTGGAAGCCTCTACCCTCCATCTTTTATCTCATTACCAACTGGTCTTCCAAAGACATCAAAGGTCCTCTGATATGTAAGAGAATTCGGGGATGTAGTTCTCTAATATTATGATGCGAGAGAACAAATATTGAAGGGAAGAGCCAGAAATTAATTTTAGATAGGGCTGGATATTTCCTTCAATGTTTACTTCCAATATAGTGTCAGGCTTCTGCATCTTCTCTTGGATAATATCTCTCCAAGACTTTGAAACGTTCACTGTCTCATCAATCTGATGATAAGTTTCTGTTGTTGTTACTGTTCGTCATCATCACTAATACACGTACGAAAACGACTCACAATCAATACCTTATAAAAAGTTTTCCTCCGATTCGTTTCAAAGTCTTGTTTGGTTGCTGTAGTGTAGGCTTGTACATTAAGATGGGATCGACATAGAAATTGCAATTAGTTTCTGTTGTTGTTACTGTTCACTGGCTCTTTCTTCTTCGATATGCAACTGTAGATGGTAAGTCGGGGTAACATCTATCCACGTCATTTCCCTGGTTCTAACATTTATCAATCTCGTTGTCACTAAATCAAATTCAACCTATTCAGGTGGTTCTCCTGATTACTAACATGTTGTTCAGATATAGTGAGACCCACATTTCCCCCCCAGATCCAGCAACTCTTGGTGTTACTTCTTGTACCAATTTGGAATCTTCAAACCTGTATGCTTTTGCCATGTCAAATCTTATTGTTACTTGTTCTACCAATTTCCATTTACATAATGGAAAGTGGAATTGCCTCCTTCCTAAAAAGCTCCTTAGAATTACTATTATTCTTTATAAAAGAAATTTGAATTCTTCAGATTTATCTCCTAACCAGTGGGGCAGAAAATGATTGTGGTGAAAAGTACAACTCGTGATATCAAAGGATAACGATGAATATCTTTCCAACAGTGGTTTTCGTGAAAAGATGTGAACTCATTATCTCATATACTTATCGTAGTCGAAAAAGAACCAATAAGGATGCGTCATTTGGAGGTTAGAATGCTCCGTTAGTTTGTTTGGCACTTTTGCTTAAAGTTGTTTATGGGTGAAAACTATTTCTGCTGGTTTTGGTAATTTGGGGGTGTGTGGATGAGAAATGAATCTAAACCCTAAACATATGCACTGCACGGGAGTGCTTTTGATTCGAGAGATCAATCTGTACAATTCTGGCCTAAACCAAGAAATGGCCGTTCCAGACTTGCTTCGGTCACAAAGTGAAGGAGATGGAGTTGATCTTAGGGAGGGAAGCGAAGAAGGTGTTGAGATCGTGAAGGTGTTGGCTGTTTTTGACTTGTATCAGAATACCGAACTGGCTTGCAATAATGTAAGAAAAGCTCTGTGTGTTTGAATACGTTGTATCAACACTTGGTTTTTGTCTTCTCTGTCGTGGAAATAGGGAGGAGAACCTATTTATACAAGTCATAAAGCACAACCCTCGTCTCGTAGGAAGTGGAAGAAGTGGAGTGATGGAGTAGTGGGGTCGTGCTGGTGATTGTCACACGATTAGGTCAAAGCCCACTTCTCCCATCATCACTAACCGTTCATGTCTTCCTGACACGTTCTTGTGATGGCGCGTTGCGCGCTGCATGCTGTAAACCGCCAGACCAATATTCCAGTAAGTATCCCCCAGTTTGTGACATGCTTGATGTCTCGATTGTGTGGATCGTGGGACCCACAGAAGGTAGCATACGGTGCTAGGTTAAATAACTAAGTTATTTGGAAAATCGATATTTATGAAATATCGTGTGTATTCTGTGCATGTAATGCATCGAATATATTCACCATCGCTATTTTAAGGCTTAACGAAGTAAGTCATGATCAAGTGTCTTAAAATAGCATCACGTCCAACCATCTTCAAGTAATCGCTTGGAGGCTGCATGGGCGAGCCTTGCTTTGGACGATCACTCTATGTGGAAGAGTGGCAGACGGTGATCATGGGGATGCTTCTTTGGTCGTTTAACTCCTAGCCAGGGATGCCTAACCAAGCTGGTAGAGTTGTACGGACGAGATGATCTTATGACGCTCATCTGCGACCGTTGGTGGAATTTTAGGGTTTTAAAGAGGTGCACAAGTATCACTCTTCATCTTGGTCGAAACCAAGCATGGGAGGTTTTTTAGGCAGGACCGACCGGGTATGCTTGTCGACGGCTTGACGGTGTACACGTCTATACCTCACTGTCCCATGAAAGTGTGATCTAAGCCACTCAATTTGACAGGCAAAGAGGAGCGGCTGAGATTGATTTGCAACATAAATCCCATGCCGGAAAGGAGTTGAAAACCGCGCGAGACGCCTACTTCGGGCGCGCATTTCGAGACGTCCGTCCATGGTTGGCCTTGGTCGATCGGTCATGCGTGTAGATGGGCCCACGGTGATCATGTTGACATGCTCGGGACCTTTTAAGTCTACATCTACACCCTTCGTCCAAGCTTGCGAAGATGGACGCTCGTGATCGATTAGAGACACATGTAACATGTCGCAAACCCTAATTAGGGTTTTGGATCGGTCGTGTGTACACGACTTCAACCTAACGGTTTGGCAAGCTATGCTCCTCCTTTGGGTAGCCCGACCATGTGGGGCCCATATTGAGCCGGTGGTGAGCATGTGTGTACCTGTCCCACGATCATAGGCTTGATCTAAGCCATCAAATCATGCAGGTGAAGTTGGATGGTTGTGATCAATTAAGACACTAGTGGACTTTCCTGTGACCCTTAAAGCATCACGCCAGCCGAACTTCGAGCAAGCGTTTGCTCCTCCCTGGTTAGGTCGTGAGAAGGTCGGTCAAGTAAGTAGAAAGGGGGGCCGCCAGTATGCAGGACAACGCTTGTCCAACCCGTCATGGGACGATCTATGCCGTCCAACCATGCGGGCAAAGTTGGACGGCCGCGATCTGTTTTGAGACCGACATTGGCAGTCTTGTGCGTACAAGCTTTTCCAAGCTGCTCCACACCATCCCAACCATCCTACTTTAGGCTGGCGTTCGGTGGTTGATTGGGAGACGTGGTATGTATTCGACCGACAAGGGCAAAAACGGGCCTGCTTGTGGTCATTAAGGTGGTAGCCTGCTCCTGCTGAGGATCGTCTAGGCTGGTTAAATCATGCGGCCAACTTGCGTGGTCGTGATTGTTTCTGAGACTGATACGGGCAGTCAAGATATGCTCAATCGGGCTAGTATAACACACCGAGAGATCTCAATCGGGCTAATATAACACACCGAGAGATATATGCTCAATTGGGCTAGTATAACACACCGAGAGATGTAGCCTGTATGTGTATCTCGTGCATGCCTCACTATTGGTACTTGGAGATTCGCGTTACTCGGCTGAGAGCAATACTCAGTCGTCATGCCACACCAATAATGAGAGTTCTGTGGGAAAAACACAGGAAATACAAGGATAATCATGCATTATAAATAATGCTAAAAATTCACAGGGTTTTTGGGGATTGTTGCTACATGCTCAATCCTGGATGAATTTTGTGTATTTAATTCACAGAATACTAGGATTGTTGCCAGATGCTCCATTCTAGGTGAATTAGTAAAGTGAAGAGGTACTCATCACTTATCAGATAGCTTTATCCTCTGCAGGATGTCAGCGTATTAATTTGGCTTTTATAATTTTATCCTTGAACGAAATCCACCATCAACATTAAGTTCCGTGCCTACCACACAATGGTTACATCATTGTGGGGTAGGCATGAGATGGTGACAGTATGCACGTAAGAAGACAAGATAAAGGAAGTTTACCTGGAGGGACTCTGGCCAGTCGTGTTGGAAATCATCCGTGTGAGTATTCCAGGTGTGACCACGACCTTGGTGGGACCGGTTTTCTCCTTCGGGTATTTGAGAAAAGAAGGGAATAAAACATGTTTGCTCCTCTTCCCATAGAAAACCGTGCATGTAACCCTGGACGAATGTGGACCCCACCATGTATATGCTTCGACCAAACGTCACGTTGTTGCACCTGTTTGATAGGCATGTGGGCCCGCCTACTTCGCTCAACCGTGGAAACTCATCATGTGCATGCTTGATCGACCGTGGGCTTGCTGTGCCTGCTTCGGTTAAACGTGGGTCCACTGCGTGCCTGCTTCGGTCGAACGTGGGACCCAATGTGAGCATGCTTGCTTCGAACATGGGCAGTTGTGCATGCTTCGATCAAACACGGGTCTATCGTGTACATGTTTCGAACGTCGACCCTGTCCTGTGCCTGCTTTGCTCGTACGATTGATGTGCTTGCTCGAGTGTCATCCTTGCTACTTCGACCAAACACCGACCCTTATATCTTGACCAAACACCGGCCTTGCTGCCTGCTTTGCTCGAACGTGGTACCCACCGCGTGCTTTCTTTGCTCAAAAGTGAACCTTGTGTGCTCAAATGTGAATGTGGATCCTGCAGAGAGCGTTGAAGCAGCTTCTGGAGCGAGCAGGTCCCGGAGAGCGTTGAAGCAGGCTTCTGAAGCGAACGTGGAGGCGGCTCCTGGAGAGAAGCAGGCTTCTGAATCGAACATGGAGGCGGATCCTGGAGAGAGCGTTGAAGCAGCTTCTTCTTCAGTTTGGTTTTCCCTTTACATTCTCCTATATTGACCATCTCTTGTGTTGAAGAAGTCCTTGACTGATGGCGAAAGAATCTCGTGCTGAGCCTCAGTCCTCAAGCATGACTTATATGGTTCTCTGTCGGTAGTGGTTGTTGCTATAGTGAAGCTCATGCACTGGTATCAACAGGCGAACAACGGTTCTTAGCAACGGCTTTGATCAGAAGAGACTGGCATGGAGAGGCGTGATAGCCACGGGAACGAACTTGGCAGTCTTCATATAGTGGTAGAGCTTGTCTCATTATTAGAGGGAGAAGATAATGATGGAACCGATAGCTTCCTTGATGTTGCCTCACAGAATGAAAAGAGGGAGGAAGTCCCCTTCCCATGAGTATCACTAAGCCTTCGACTTGATAGATGTTGTCACGCTGGGTTCATGAGACCGTCTTTACGTCTGCGTTGCATTTCATAGACCTTTAGGAATATCATTGGCCTTTGACAATACGTCTGCTCTCTTGAGTATATCCTCGTCTTTGGACATCTTGGAATGACAGCGTGCTTGCATGTCTCTAAATTCACCATCTTTGAGATGGGCAGTGCTAAGCGTCCCCGGTCATACTCCTTTGCCATTATCATCTTCGGATCGTGTCTTTGAGGAGTAGGGAAGTTCCTTCATGTGAATGACTTAACTAATGATGAAGCTGTTGACATGGAGAATATGTATGTACCTCTTAAGACCCATGTGCAATCTACTTTGGTAACGCAGCTACTTCGGGAGACGAAATTCTGAAAGCGTTTCTTATTGATGTTGCTGCCATCGAGCTAGACATGGAATATCTTAGACGTTGTTTCATCATTTTGGAAGTCGTGCATGTGGTATTAGAGTTGGAGTTGGCGATTTTGGACGCGCAAGATGTTGCATCTCGGTGGTTTTCCTCTTGCTGCTTCAGCGAAACTGCTTATAGAAGGACGAAGGTTGTATTGCCTGTTGGTGAGATGCATGCTTCCACGAACATCATGAGGCTCTGCATTACTGACAGGCTTGTTCTTTCTAGTAGGGCTGGTCGCAACTGAGTGTTTAGCAGCTTCACGGATGTCTGAAAGTGCAGGTTCTTCGACAAAGCACGACTGACAGGTACCGCCCTATTGATGCACAATTACACCACTTGTTGTTAAGTCACATTCGGATCGGGACCCTCCAGTGCCTGAATCTGCGACCTCTTGACATAATCATTCGGATGTTTGCTGTTTCACTGAAGCGTTCCTCTTAAGTATGATAGAGTGATTCGCCCAAGCTACAGATTCTTCCTCGAAAAGATGATGCGTACATCGCTATCTTCTTGAGGCTGCTCCCTTGAGGTGTCGGCAGTAGATCTGAAGATGTCTCAGGCTCGCCCTTGTCCGGGATGACATAATAGGCGAACCATTTGCGATGATTTGGAGATGACAATATTCGTTGAATCTTCCGAAACGCTTCATGTTGTAGTGCGGTCCTGAAACTTGCTCATTTCTTCAGCAACGGCTGAATGAAGCAACGAGCTGGGCTACCAGGTATAAGAGTTCACCTTGCTCATGAAGTTTTGGAGCTCCTTCACGGTTCGCGGCAGTGGCATTGTGAGGATAGCTTGAGTCTTGGATTTGACTATTGTATCATCCACGTAGTCTTCAACTTGCTTATGCATCATGTCATGGAAGATTGCCGTCACAGCGCGTCGATACGTCGCACCGGCATTCTTCAAACCGAATGGCATTACAGTATAATAAAAATTTCCAAGAGGGGTTTGAAAAGCTGTCTTACTTGCATCATGCTCATACATCCTTATATGGTTGTAGCCGCTACATCCATCCATGCAGGGAACATGTCGTGTCCGCTGGTGGCATCTACCAACATGACGATGTTAGGTAGAGGAAAATAGTCTTTGGGGGAGTATTCGTTCAATTCTCTGGAATCCACGCAGCACCTGATCTGTCCATTTTTCTCGTGCCTGAATTTCCTCGGAGATTGTTTGACCGGCTTGGATCCAGGTATGACATGTATTGCATCAAACGTCTTCGCCTGCTGATTCTTCGAGAGGTGTAAAAGTTCCCATAAACTTTCTACTAGAGAAGCTGCTTCCTGATCCACCGACCTCTGTTTCATAGTGAAACTATTGACTTGAGGAGGATCATTGCGAGGATCAGTCCCCAGTGTAAAAATATCCATGACAGGAGAACCGCTCGTATCTGATGTCATCTTAACGAGGAGATCGAGTATGTCGTTTATTGTTGCTTTGATCAGGTCCATGTTCTTCGTTTGCATCTCCTGCACGTCTTGAGGGTACGGAGGTTGATGCTGGTTTATATCCATCAGATTTCCTGTGTCACGGCTTCGGAGGAGTCGCTCCAGGTATTCACGTGTGATGAAGTTGGATGGTTGGTCCCTTTCTCTTGGACGTTCCTGGCCCCTTTCTCTCGGACGCTCAGGAGCAACACGAGCTTCTTCGTCCATGTAGGGCTGCGCCTCTGAAGTACCTACTCCGGGTGCGTTGAATGCGTTCCTTGTTGGCTCCATGGGCTGTCGTGGCTCTCGTGGCAATCGATCAGTTAATGTCTTAAGAAAAGTGAGTACCTCTTTATGAGTTGTAGCCATGTCCGTTTGTGCCCTAGCGAGAACTTGTTGTCTCTCCATCAAATCCACCATGGTAATAGGGGGTTGTCATCCTCTGGCTCCTCCAGTCCCTCGTCCTGACGAAGGAGTGGCAACTGCTCTGGTGACGGCTGGAGGCGTTAGACTCGAACAGATTCCGGGTTTTGCAGCTGTTCTGGCTCTGGTGATAGGAGGCGTCACTCCCAAAGGAATATCTCCTCTGCTCCGCTGGTGCTGGTGGTAGAGGACGTAACTCCACGATATACATTGATCGTATTGACAGGCTGCATGGTAACACCAATAATCGGGATATCAACGCCAAGAGTGTTGTCAGTACTGGTTCCATATGGATTGGTTGGTGATCCAGACCTAAGATCCACCATTTCTGAAATTGATAAAATCAAATTGGATTTTGAACAAATTGACTTCACAACCGAGAGATTAATCTCCCACTGTGGTCGCCAATGGTTTATGGGTGAAAACTATTTCTGCTGGTTTTGATAATTTGGGGTGTGTGGATGAGAAATGAATCTAAACCCTAAACAAATGCACTGCATGGGAGTGCTTTTGATTCGAGAGATCAATATGTACAATTCTGGCCTAAACCAAGAAATGGTCGTTCCAGACTTGCTTCGGTCACAAAGTGAAGGAGATGGGGTTGATCTTAGGGAGGAAAGCGAAGAAGGTGTTGAGATCGTGAAGGTGTTGGTTGTTTTTGACTTGTATCAGAATACCGAACTGGCTTGCAATAATGTAAGCAAAGCTATGTGTGTTTGAATACGTTGTATCAACACTTGGTTTGTGTCTTGTCTGTCGTGGAAATAGGGAGGATAACCTATTTATACAAGTCATAAAGCACAACCCTCGTCTCGTAGGAAGTGGAGTGATGGAGTAGTGGGGTCGTGCTGGTGATTGTCACACGATCAGGTCAAAGCCCACTTCTCCCATCATCACTAATCGTCCATGTCTTCCTGACACGTTCTTGTGATGGCGTGTTGCGCGCTGCATGCTGTAAACCGCCAGACCAATACCCCAGTAAGTATCCCCCAGTTTGTGACATGCTTGATATCTCGATTGTGTGAATCGTGGGACCCACAGAAGGTAGCATACGGTGCTAGGTTAAATAACTAAGTTATTTGGGAAATCGATATTTATGAAATATTGTGTGTATTCTATGCATGTAATGCATCAGATATATTCAACATGTATGAAGCATCGCTATTTTAAGGCTTAACGGAGTAAGTCACGATCAAGTGTCTTAAAATAGCATCACGTCCAACCATCTTCAAGTGATCGTTTGGAGGATGCATGGGCGAGCCTTGCTTTTGTCGATCACTCTATGTGGAAGAGTGGTAGATGGTGATCATGGGGATGCTTCTTTGGTCGTTTAACTCCTAGCCAGGGCTGCCTAAACAAGTTGGTAGAGTTGGACGGACGAGATGATCTTGTGACGCTCATCTGCGACCGTTGGTGGAATTTTAGGGTTTTAAAGAGGTGCGCAAGCATCACTCTTCAGCTTGGTCGAAACCAAGCATGGGAGGTATTTTAGGCAGGACCGACCGGGCATGCGTGTTGACGGCTTTCCGGTGTACACGTCTGTACCTCACTTTCCCATGAAAGTGTGATCTAACCCACTCAATTTGACAGGAAAAGAGGAGCGGCTGAGATTGATTTGCAACATAAATCCCATGCCGCAAAGGATTTGAAAACCACGTGACATGCCTACTTTGGGCGCGTGTTTCGAGACGTCCGGCCATGGTTGGCCTTAGTCGATCGGTCATGCGTGTAGATGTCCCCACAGTGATCATGTTGACATGCTCGGGACCTTTTAAGTCTACATCTACACCCTCCGTCCAAGCTTGCGAAGATGGACGCTCGTGATCGATTAGCGACACATGTAACATGCCGCAAACCCTAATTAGGGTTTTGGATCGGTCGTGTGTACACGACTTCAACCTAACGGTTTGGCAAGTTATGCTCCTCCTTTGGGGAGGCCGACCATGTGGGGCCCACATTGAGCCGGTGGTGAGCATGTGTGTACCTGTCCCACGGTCATATGCTTGATCTAAGACACTAGTATACTTTCATGTGACCCTTAAAGAATCACGCGGGCCAAACTTTGAGCAAGCGTTTTCTCCTCCCTGGCTAGGTCGTGAGAAGGTCGGTCAAGTAAGTAGAAAGGGGGCCCGCCGGTATGCAGGACAACGCTTGTCCAATCTATCATGGGACGATCTATGGTGTCCAACAATGCGGGCGAAGTTGGACGGCTGCGATCTGTTTTGATACCGACATTGGAAGTCTTATGCGTACAAGCTTTTCCAAGCTGCTCCTCACCAGCCCAACCATCCTACTTTAGGATGGCGTTCCGTGGTTGTTTGGGAGGCGTGGTATGTATTCGACCGACCAGGGCAAAAACGGGCCCGATGGTGGTCATTAAGGTGGTAGCCTGTTCCTGCTGAGGATCGTCTAGGATGGTTAAATCATGCGGCCAACTTGCGTGGTCGTGATTGTTTCTGAGACTGATACGGGCAGTTCAGATATGCTCAATCGGGCTAGTATAACACACCGAGAGTGTTTATGGGTGAAAATTATTTCTGCCGGTTTTGGTAATTTGGGGTGTGTGGATGAGAAATGAATTTAAACCCTAAATAAATGCACTGCACAGGAGTGCTTGTGATTCAAGAAATTAATTTGTACAACTCTGGCCTAAACCAAGAAATGGTCGTTCCAAACTTGCTTCGGTCACAAAGTGAAGGAGATGGGGTTGATCTTAGGGAGGGAAGCGAAGAAGGTGTTGGATTGTGAAAGTGTTGGTTGTGTATGACTTGTATCAGAAAGATGAATTGGCTTGCAGAATGAAAGCTATCAGTTCTGGTGTTGGAATACGATTGTATCAACACTTGGGTTATGTCTCGTTTTCCTGTTCGGAAATAGGGAGGAGAACCTATTTATAAAATTCATTGCGCCTAACCCACGTTTCTCATGGGAAGTGGAGAAAGTGGAGTGATGGAGTAGTGGAGTCGTGGTAATTGTCACACGATCTGGTAAAGCCCACTTCTCCCATCATCACTAACCGTCCATGACTTCCTGACACGTTATTATGATGGAGCGTTGTGCGTTACACGCTGTAAACCGCAAGACCAATACCCCAGTAAGTATCCCCCAGTTTGTGACATGATTAATGTCTCGAGTGTGTGGATCGTGGGACCCACAAAAGGTAGCATGTGATGCTAGATTAAATAACTAAGTTATTTAGGAAGTCGATATTTATGAAATATCGTGTGTATTCTATGCATGTAATGCATCGAATATATTCAGCACGTATGAAGCATCGTTATTTGAAGGCTTAACGGAGTAAGTCACGATTAAGCGTATTAAAATAGCATCACGTCCGACCATCTTCGAGTGATCGTTTGGAGGCTGTACAGGTAAGCCCTGACTTGGCCGATAACTCAGTGTGGAAGAGTGGTGTACGGTGATCGTGGTGATGCCTCACTGGTCGCCTAATTCCTGTCTTAGGCTCTCCGTCCAAGCTGGCGAAGTTGGACGGACGAGATGACTTGCGACCCACATATGCGACCGTTAGATTGGGGTTTAGGAGGTGCTCAAACACCAACCTTTAGCTTGGTTGAATCCAAGCATGGGACGCGTTTTTGGCAAGACCGATTGGTCATGCGTGTAGACGGCATGCCGGTGTACACGTCCGTACCTCGCTGTCCCATGGATATGCGATCTAAGCCACTCAATTTGTCCGGTAAAGTTGAGTGGTCGAGATCAGTTTGCAATAGAAAACCGCGCGACCATGCTTAGTTTGGGCGCACGAATCGAGACACCTAGCCATGGTTTGTCTTGGTCAGTCGGACATGGAGATAGATGGGTCCACATAGATCTTGTTGATACTCTCCGGACCTGCTTAGTCTATTCCTGGACCCTTCATCCAAGATGGCGAAAACGGACGCTCGCGATCAATTTGCGACATATGCATGTCGCAAACCCTAAATAGGGTTTCCGTCCGGTTGCGTGCATGCTAGTTTGGCCGACCGAAATTGCACCCTACACTCCTCATCTGGAGAGATCGATCGTGTGGGACCCACATTGGGCCAGTGGTGGACACACCAATACCTGTCTGGCGGTTATAGGTCTGATCTAAGCCATCCAATCATGCTGGTGAAGTTGGATGGTCGTGATCAATTTAAGACCTTTAGTGGAATTTCCTGCGACCCTTTGAACCTAACTCCGGCCGAACTTCGGGCAACTGTACGTGATTATGTGGCTAGGTCAGGGGAGGATCGATTATGCAGGCGTGAAGGGGGCCCGCCGGTGTGAATGACAACGCTTGTCCAACCGTCCATGGGACGATCTACGCCGTCCAACTATGCCGGTGAAGTTGGACGGACGTGATGAATTTGAGACTGTCGTAGGCGGCCTTTGTTCGTACGACTCCTCCAAGCCGCTTCATACCAGCCTGTACATCCAACTTCAGGCTGGTGTTCGGTGGTAGTTTGGGAGGCATGGTAGGTATTCGACCAATCAGGGCATAAGCGGGCCTACTGGTGGTCATTAAGGTGGTAGCCTGCTCCTGCTGAGGATCGTCTAAGCAGGTTAAATCATGCGGCCAACTTGCGTGGTCGTGATTATTTCTGAGACTGAGATGGACAGTCCAAATGCTCGACCGGGCTAGTATAACACACCGAGAGATGTATGCTCAATCGGGCTAGTATAACACATCGAGAGTTTTAGCCTGTACGGGTATTTCGTGCATGCCTCATTAGTGACACTTGGAGATTCGTGTTACTCTGCTGAGAACAGCACTCAGTCGTCATGCCGCACCAATAATGAGAGTTCAGTAGGAACAACACAGGAAATACATTAATTGATAATGCTATAAATTCACAGAATACTGGGATTGTTGCCATATGCTCCATTCTAGGTGAATTAGTAAAGTGGAAAAGTATTCATCACTTATCAGTGGTTTTATCCTTTGCAGGATGTCAGCGCATAATTTTGGCTTTTACAATTTTAACCTTAAATAAAAATCCACCATCAACAGAGATATCTCAATCGGGCTAGTATAACACACCGAGAGATATATGCTCAATCGAGCTAGTATAACACACCGAGAGATGTAGCTTGTACGGGTATCTCGTGCATGCCTCACTATTGGTACTTGGAGATTCACGTTACTCTGCTGAGAGCAATACTCAGTCGTCATGCCACACCAATAATGAGAGTTCTGTGGGAACAACACAGGAAATACAAGGCCAATCATGCATTATAAATAATGCTAAAAATTCACAGGGTTTTTCGGGATTGTTGCTACATGCTCCATCCTGGATGAATTTTGTGTATTTAATTCACAGAATACTGGGATTGTTGCCACATGCTCCATTCTAGGTGAATTAGTAAAGTAAAGAGGTACTCATCACTTATCAGATGACTTTATCCTCTGCAGGATGTCAGCGTATTAATTTGGCTTTTATAATTTTAGCCTTGAACGAAATCCACCATCAACAAAAGTACAAACTAATTAGGGTTGGTTAGGATTTCCTAGAGAAGGAAACCTTTGCAACTAAGAGTTAAGTTTTGAATGATGTCAGTATCTCTTTGTTTCATTAACATAAGTAAAACAATAACTGAATTCGGATTGTCTGAGCGGAATGAAAAAACAGGCAAAATTTTGACTTTTTTTTTTGTATTCCAAAGGAATACGTCGCTTGGAATTGGGGATATTGTTTCCAAAGGGAGACTCTAAGAACGTTGTTTCTGAAGGGTTTCAAGAAGATATGAACAAACGTGTTTCTTTTTTCTGGTCAAGTTCGATGACGTGGCGCTGAAATTGCAATGACATGGAAAGATTGCGTTGATGTGGCTTCACTAAAATAAAGAGTGATCATGGCATCGACTTGTGGCACTTTTGGGGTCTCTTATTATAAAGAAAGATGTTTATGTTCATGTTTAAAATCGATTTTAGAACTTTAACCTTCAAGTTTGCAAACGGGTACGCATACTTGAAATACTCGGACTAAGATTGAGTTTTGCAGTACGCAAACGGGTACACAATCTTCAAATCCTAGCAGCAATTCTATGACATGAACCTGTACGCCAGTACGCAAGTGGGTACGCATACTTGAAATACTCGGACTAAGATTGAGTTTCGCAGTACGCAAACGGGTACACAAACTTCAAATCCTAACAGAAATTCTCGTACATGAACCTGTACACCAGTACGCAAACGGGTACGCATACTTAGGTTCCCGGATTAGAGCTGGAAAACGGGCGGTCCGTGGCTGGCTTGTTACGGGTTACACGGGTTCGGGTTAACACGGGCTAAAACCTGCGGGTTGATATTCTTCACGGGTGGTCATTTCTTCAACCCGCACCCGTAACGGATAAAACTTGCGGGTTTGCGGGTTATCCGGCTTGTTTGATTAAAATTAAAATTAAAACTAAATTACGTCAATTTATGTCAAATTACAAGGATAAAAATCGTAAAATAATACAAGATACAAAAATTAAGTTAACCTTGCACAGAACACAAGAGTTTTCTTGCCATTTTTAACAATTCTAAATCCTTGTATGATTCTGAATTAAGATTAAAAAAACCCAGGTCGTAATCTGATTATTTACCATCAACACTAGTCTAAGACAAACACAGTAGCCATGGATACACTTAGGAAAATCGAAAATACAAACACAATAGCCATGGGCTCAAATTCAGAAACAAAAACATAACATTTTTCTTTCTTTAAATCGAAAGTAGAAACTTAAGATTGCCAATTAAGAACAAACCCATGTTGTAATCTGATTAATTATCACCAATCTCATCATACTTAATAATCAACATTTGAAAATTGATAATAACAAGAATAATAAATATCCAAACATTTTCAAGAACCACTTAAAATCAATAAGAAAGAAAAGATTTCACCACTAACCTTAAAATCTGAGACATGGGTCTTGTTGGATTGAATAATAGCTTCAGATTCATCTCCTAATCTACTTAAATGATGATGATGAGAACATAAAAGGCTTTTCTTGAAAACCCAAATTAGAACAAAACAAGGAAAAGGAGGTAAGATACAAAACCCATTATTGCTTCTTACTTACTGTTCCCTATAGAATCAGGAAATAGGATACATACAAAATCTAAATAAGAAAATAAAAATTGACCCAGATTCAGAAATTGATTCAACAATTGATAAAACAGAAGTTCAAGTTCCTCAAATTAATCCGCACAATCAATCATGCAAAACCAATATTAGTATATTACTAAACCCTAGTTTTAAAATTGTCAATTTATTGCCTTAAATCATCATCACCGTGGAGTTAAAGTACCAACTATGTGTAGGAGATACAGAGATGAAGAATAAAAAAGCAAAGCAGAAGAAGAAAAATGGAGATGGTGAGGAGGCGTAGCCGCAGGAGAAGACAGTAGGGTGTGGGGAGAGAAAGAAAAGAAAGGGAAAGAAGAAACGAAAGGAAATGATTATTGTCTTCTAGGGTTTTGGTGCATTTATACCTTAAACGTAGGGATAAGATGAAACCTAGATGATCTGACGGTCAGGATTACATAAAACTTATTAATAAGGTAATATGGACGGGTTTACGGGTTGTACCCGCGGATTTACGGGCCGGAACGGGTTAACCCGTTTACTCACAAGCCGACATTTCTCCAACCCTACCCCGGCTTGTTTAGACACCAGCCGAGCCGGGTGCGGGTTTTTCACGGGTCGGGCCGGGCAAACCCGCGGGTTTTGTCTTGTTTGCCAGCTCTATCCCGGATTTCTCAAAACAACAGGTACGCAGACGGGTGCGCATACTATGGTTCCAGGACATCGATTACATATGTGCAAGAGTGCACAACATGACATATCCAATAATGGTTAAATGTTCTAAACTCTTATTTCAATCATTGAAACTTTCTTAAAGGATGTTATATAGTAGTTATTCACAAACTATTTTTATCAAAGCGATCTTCAAGTAATTGAAATAATCATTACGAAACATTCCAAGATAACACCAATGATTGTATCACACAAACCATGTAAGATGTTATTCGGAAATTTTTATATGATATAAGATGAACTTGGTCGAAGCGAAAGCTTGCCAACACATATTTCGAGAAATATGTAAGCGAGTTAAATTCAGCTCGAAATCTCAAATTTGTATACAGAAAACGATATTGTAATATGACTTATGTCTCAATATAGGAGATAAAGTAGAAATGGACTTTCCAAGTGATAGATGAGTTTAAGTCTCCACATACCTTTTGTCGATGAAGTTCCACAAGATCCCCTTACTAGTTCTTCGTCTTCAAATGTTGAACTCCGTGAAATCTAAGCTCAACTACACAATCTATGTCCTAGTCCGACACATCTATTAATAGGATAGAAATCAAGACTTATAGTTTTGATCACTAACATTGACAAACATGCTTGAGATAGCAACGCATGCGAGTTCGACCGAGCAGTGCTCTAACATGCACAACATGTGATATTTCAATTATATAAATAAATATTGAAAAGAAGAGGGTACCCAAATATACCTCAATCTAAAACTTTTCCACCTATAAGTCCTTTCTCAGAAAGTGATTGTCTATGGACTGATTCGAAACAATACAACTAACCGGTTCACACTTCGTGTGATCGTCTATGGATACGAGATCGAGACAATACGACAACAAGATAACTTGTGTGATTGACTATGGATGCAAGATCGAGAGAATACAACAACGAAGTATGATTACTTGATAATAGGTTCGGACTTAATCAAACACAATAGGATTTCTATCAAGTAATTAGGAATTAACGTTTGTGTATTTTACTTCTAATTATAACTAACAATTATAATTGCGGAAATAGAAAAGTAAAAGACACATCAAGATTTTGTTAATGAGGAAACCGCAAATGCAGAAAAACCCCGGGACTTTGTCCAGAATTGAATACTCTCAAAATTAAGTAGCTATACAAAATCTAAACCAACTTCGTATAGTTGAGACCAACCAACTAAACATATAGTTCACCTAGTTCCCAGTATCCCTGTGCCTCCAACTTGTAATAAGTCACACACTTGGAACAATTCCTTTGGTTCGTATTCCAAATAATAAAGGAACAACAAATCTGTTTGGTAACAACTCTTTTCGAACAAGTGATATGAGTTTGAGAAAAGACTCTTCAGTTTATCCCAATAAACTCCTTTATCAGGTTCTTAGATCTATCTATTTAACAACTACCAAAGTAATTGTTTAGACTATGCAATCAACATTCTTAATCACAAAGAATTGTAGTGATGTTGATCTACTCAACTAATCAATCAAGGTTATCACAAAGATAAACCGATTATAGTTGGATCCCCATCCGATCAAGTTTTGTTCACACCAAAGATTATGAATTCAAATAAGAAATCTTCTTTGTCTTCAAATCTTCTTGGATCTTCAATAAACACCTGCAGACAAACAACTTGAATCTCTTGTGATCAATCACACACAGAACGGAGTCTGTTAACGATGGATTATCACATGACGTCTTTAGATCTACAAACAGTTCTAAAGATCCCCGTCGATACTTCGATCTAGTTTGAGTGAATCTTATATCAGAAGAGAAGATTCTCAAGCATAAACAAACTAACTGCAATCAACGTTCAACAACCGTTAGTCAATCAAATCAATCAAAACTAATAATAAACTTCAATTATCTATTTTCCCACCAACGGTGCTCGTAGATCTTCCCAATCCCAAATAAGTCTTTAAAACGAGCGGTCGTAAGAGATTTTGTCTAATTAGGGTACTTTCCTCTCCGAATAGACGGCTCCACTAGTAACACCATAATTAGGTAGTTTTGCTGGGTCTGAGGATTAGTATGATTAAAATGCAAACTTCAATATTTATAGACCAAGGAAGTTTGGACACCAAGGAATTTCCAAAACCGAATATTCTCAAAGATATGCAATAAAGGCAAAATCGATTTTCATAATTCCTGGAAATGCACTGTCCAAATATTGACCGAAATCTTAGTAGAAAATATCCAATTAGTAAATGCACATTACTAATTTTTCTAATCTAAAGATATGCATTTAATTGTTGGAAATTAAAAGCATATAAAAACTAAAAACGTTAATTAAAAGATTCTCAATTTATTTCGATCTGGGATTCTCCTTTAGTTATTAAGGAATATTTTTGAACAATAAAAGATAAGAATTACTGCACATGTTCAAAGTATGTCGACATCTTTACTTTTTAAATCCTTTTTCGTATTTACAATCTTGGAACCGATTTGCAACACTTCCAAACGAGTTTAGAATTGGTTCGTCTGACTTCCAAGAAGTATGTGATTGATTATCCTATCAAATCACTATTAATGGGTTTCACGGTTCTACCAAAACACAAAGCTTCGGTTCTACCTCCATGTGGGTACTAGGATCGGTCACACTAGATTTCCAAAAATTGGTTGATTAGGTAATAGGATCGGTTACCACATAATTATGGTATTTTACTTGTGATCGGTTGCACAAGTCATATGATCGGTTACCAATTACTAAGACTTGTTGCATCTCTTACAAGGATCAATTCCACATACTTTTGATCTGTTGCACCTCTTACTAGGATCGGTTCCCCAATGTCTAGAGTTGGTCATACCAATTACAATATATCGATCATACATCTCAGGTGATTACTTAAGATCGGTTTCACTAATAAAATTCATACCAATACAAAAGTCAGGCATTGTGAATAGTTCTACCAAGATACATAAACAAGTTATGAGTGGTTATACTAAACACACATATTGGTAATCCAAATATTTGCAATGAATAACAATACCAATAAGCCTAGCGATTTTCCTTTCGATTCATAAAACAAGTTTATGAATTGTACTTCCTTTAAACAAATGTAACACATTGTTTCCTAGGACGAAATCTTCACCCATACCCATATATAATCACAATAGCATTCATACGATTATGTCGATGTCTTATATACGAAGTTCAAAAGATAGATGTTATACTTCGTACTGTAATTCCTTAATACTATGTCTCACTAGAGTATAATCATTCACAGCTTCGCAATTATGTTTTCAATATGCACGACTTGAAATATATGTTAGGAATAAAACAGTTCAAGTCAAATATTACTAACATCAAGAGGAAGGATGATGTCGTCGATGTATCTCTTTACTTCTTCACATTCTCCAAGTCTTCGAGTAGTACTTGTATGTCTCATATCCTAATAACTTTCTAACTAACCTATACGAAGATGACTCTAGTAAATAATTAAGCGACTCTTTAAATGAGTTTTGGTTCACTAAAATATGACAACCAAACTTGACATACCAACGCTTGGTGGGTTCAACCGAGCTATGCTTTAACAATCTCTCCCTTTGTCAATTTTAGTGACAAAAATCTTACATCATATGCTTGATTCATTACAAGAATTTTAGTAACAAATTACAAGAATTCATTACGTATACGCTTGATTCCAAGTTTCAACATCACAATAACCTGTTATACATTCAATCCATAAATGTTGATGTTGACATTATAATAACAAAGCTAATACTCCCCCTAAAGGTAAGATAACCACAAGTATAATAACCCCCTAAAGGCATAATAATAAAGCTTATACATTCAATCCGCACGTCTTTGTTATTCCCTTTGTAGTTAAGATAACCACAAGTATCAATATGATATGCTACTCCCCCTTAGTCTATGTATTACTCTTTCGTTAGATATAATGTTTAAGCACCATTGTCCTTTCCTTAGTGACACCAAATCACTTGTTTACTCCATATATTTCTCCCACTTTTTGTCACAAAATGACAAAGGTACGAGCAAATAAAAGACAAACCGAAAGGATCTTACAAAACTTAAAAGACTTGCATAACCAATAAAAGTTAAGCACGAGGGTTCCACACACCATTTTAGATAACCAATATCAAAACCGAAACTACAAAGTAATTTTGTTTTGATATATTACCAAGGAAACAATTGCCCGAAACAATTTTCCCTAATAGTTTAGCAAATCAAAAATTGACTAAGCACCTTAGTTCTTTTGCTAAATCGATTGTAAAAATACAATCGCTTGTTCGATAAGACCAAAATAAAGATCCGAATTAACTTTATTTTTCTCATCAGGTTCTAATTATTCAAATAATAACTTAAACCTTTCACTTTTAAACAAGACAAGTACTAGGTTAGTTAACTAGCATTTCTTGTTAAGACATTCAATTAGACTTGAATAACTGAAACCTCCACTTTGATAAGTCTAACTAAGATCAGAATTAACTTAGTTTCTCTTATCCAGAATCGGATTGGACTAAACAATTGATCCCGAAAACCATTTTTGTTAAGCCATAAACAATTCAATCCAAACCAAATAAATCAACTTGCATAATTATCTACCTCAACCGGAAGCAATTGAAGCAAACATAGACATTATAGTACCGCAATTGCACCGAAATTTCGTTAAGCCTAAACAATTGATACCAAACAATAAAGCAAGATAACAATAGTTTTTCTTAACCGGAAACAATTGAATCACACACACATCCATACACATATAATGGAATAAACATCAATTGCATCGAAATTTTGTTAAGCAAAAGCAAAATATATGCAATAAAATCAAGCTTTTCTTAAACAGGAAAACGATTAACTAAAAAATTCGTTACCTCAAGTTCCGCATCCTCTTCTCCCCCAAAGATATGCCAATAAGCGCAAGTTCACATAGAACTCTCCCCCGTTGTGTTGTCATCCTCTCGCAAGACAAAAGAACAACAACAAAAACCAACCTTTACAAGAGAAAGGTTGACAACCGGTTTTAACTAATGCGATGCAAAAGTTGAAACTCCGAAACACATATGCTTTTATGCTAAACTAAATGATTCAACATATTGTGACTTCTTCACATATTAGTTTCAATCAGAACCCCTTATGATCCTTTGATAAAGCCTACCAATAATTGCTAGAACTTAATCCTGCTAAACCAAAAAAGTCACTCAAACCATAAGGGTTCACGCAATATGAGATCGAATATTAAGGTTATGAAAACCAAAATCAAACATCCCATAACATACATACCAATAATATAAAGCATTCAAGCACAGGCTATGTAATCAAAAACTATCACAAGAAAAATTATAAAATAATAATTTTATTCATAATAATAGATAGTTTTATTCAAAATAGACCTTATACAATTTTATTGAAAGAAATCAAAAAACTGATGTATATTTTCTCTCTTGAAGACAAATTAATCTTCATTTGTTTGCTCATCAGAATCTTCTTCGGAGTCTTGTTCTTGTTAACCTTTTAGAAACTCATTATTGATCACTAGGATTCCTTCAAGAGTTTCAGGATCATCTCTATAGGCAAAGGAAAACTGTTTCTGAATACAGTCTTAATGCCTCCCAAGTCGTAAAATGTGGAACATGATATCTCCATTGCTATAGGTTTGATCATATGAGATACTAGATCCCTTTTGAGTTCCACTCATCCGCTTGATAATTCCTTGAGAAACAGTTTTAGTATCTTTCTCATCTCCAAAGTTGTTCCCCATTGCATTTTCACAAAACTTGGTGATGAGACAGGGATATCCAAGATTTCTATGGAATGTTGTGGTATTGAGAGATTCAATGATTTTAATAATTTGATTGATAATCAATCCACAAATGTCAATTTGATTTTTGCCTTCTAGAAGGTAGTATATAAATTCAGCAAATTCTTTACTCCATTGTGAAGAATATCTTGTACAAGCAAAAAGGGTTGCTACAACAAGTTTACCGAAAATCCTTAAGTAGAAGGGTACATCTTTGGTTAGCATCTTTCCCTTTTTCCATTCAACAGTTTTACTAGTGATAAGATTTGAAATGTTGTCGTGCTCAATTTCAGAACCGGTAATCATACGATTCCCCTTCACTTTGTAATTGATGATTTTTGATATCATCTTTCTGCCGACATGATGAACAGTACTTCCAATCAAAGTACTAAAAGTAAGATTTTCATGATTAATATTGTGAATATTAGCATAAAAGATTCTTACTATATCAGGTGAATATTTTTCAAACCCGAACATATTGCCCCAGATTCGGTCTTGAACAAACTTCACATAATTGGTTTCTGAAACATCTGGATCGAATCTCTTCTCAGCAGTGAAATTTACTCCCTTTAAAGCTTGATATCTTTCAAAGCATGTACTATCCACGAAGATTGTACGATCATGTTTGTCTTTGAAGAAGTGAGGATACTTGATTTTCTCAATATCTCCAAGTGGAATAAGCGGGTTTAAAACCAGTTTGTCTGTTTCAGAGTTTTCTTCCCTTGATTTACTTTTTCTCACATTTGCGAAAATATGAAAAATCCTTAGTTACGTTTTCGATCAGTCTTCCACAATATGTTTGTGAACATAGCAAGAGATTATCTTTTATAGGAAGAATTGATATCAAAAACCGGAAATAACTAGTTTTAGGAAATTCTATCAGAATCGGAAATCGAAGCTTGTGGGGAGACAATTCCGATTTTATATCTAGGTCTTTCTTTTGGAAAACCAGTTTTTCAGGGATTGGATCTTTATTTCGGATAGATTTTATGTTTTTGTCCAAAAATATGTTTACTCTTTTATTATCAGAATTTGATGACATCATTTGAAATTCACTCAAGAATTTTCTAATAGAGTATGCCGAGATAAAATTGAACATAATATGATATTTGTTAAAAATACCATTAGAATCATAAAGCTTGTAATATTTCAAAAGATCACTTGCTTCATTAAAACAGTTGTGAGGTGTATGAAGCAATCCATTGTTAATAGAATTATTAACTGAAAAATCATTCCTTGTAAGGTTATAAGGTTTCCGAAATCGCACCCTAGGTAGCGATACATTGACAGTCTTAGATCTAAAAATGTACATATATATGTACTTTGATAGGATATTCAAAATATATTTAAGATTCCAGATTTTTCAAGAACACAATAGCCATGGTTCATATAATAAAAAATTCTGAGAGGAATCTTATGCATTTTCGAGATACAACCTATCTCATAGAGCATTGTATCATTGTTACTAAGAATGTTAGTATCCAAGGCAATGTTATACAATCCTATGATATCCAACTGATTATGTAAGTCCCTCAAGACATACATAGACATAATTATAATTCCTAATACATTTAGGAATAAGAGTATTACATATTCAATTCGTATCTTCCACCACGAGTTTTTGAAGTAGTCACATCCTTCCGTTACGTTAACTGAATCAACCATTAGAGTCAATTTCTTATAGGTCGGATCGCACCAAACACAGATTGTTAGATCTTTTCTTGTTTTCCTGCTCTGATACCAATTGAAAAGACGAGGGTACCCAAATATACCTCAATCTAAAACTTTTCCACCTATAAGTCTTTTCTCTGAAAGTGATTGTCTATGGACTGAGTCGAGACAAAACAACTAATCGGTTCACACTTCGTGTGATCGTTTATGGATACGAGATCGAGACAATACGACAACAAGATAACTTGTGTGATTGACTATGGATACAAGATCGATACAATACAACAACGAAGTATGATTACTTGATAATAGGTTCGTACTTAACCAAACACAATAGGATTGCTATCAAGTAATTAGGAACTAACTTTTGTGTATTTTACCTCTAATTATAATAAACAATTATAACTGCGGAAATAGAAAAGTAAAAGACACAACAAGATTTTGTTAACGAGGAAATCGCAAATGCAGAAAAACCCCGGGACCTCGTCCAGAATTGAATACTCTCATAATTAAGTCGCTATACAAAATCTAAACCAACTTCGTATAGTTGAGACCAAGCAACTAAACCTATGGTTCACCTAGTTCCCTCAGTATCCCTGCACCTCCAACTTGTAATAAGTCACGCACTTGGAACAATTCCTTTGGTTCGTATTCCAAACAGTAAAGGAACAACAAATCTGTTCGGTAACAACTCTTTTCAAACAAGTGATATGAGTTTGACAAAAGGCTCTTCCGTTTATCCCATAAAATCCTTTGTCAGGTTCTTAGAATTAACAACTACCAAAGTAATTGTTTAGACTATACAATAAATACTCTTAATCATAAAGAATTGTATTGATGCCGATCTACTCAACTAATCAATCAAGGTTACCACAAAGATAAACCGATTATTGTTGGATCCCCAGCCGATCAAGTTTTTTGCACACCAAAGATTATGAACTCAAATAAGAAATATTATTTGTCTTCAAATCTTCTTAGATCTTCAATAAACACCTGCACACAAACAACTTGAATCTCTTGTGATCAATCGCACACAGAAAGGTCTGTTAACGATAGATTATCACAAGACGTCTTTAGATCTACAAATAGTTCTAAAGATCCCTGTCGATACTTCGATCTAGTTTGAGTGAATCTTATATCAGAAGAGAAGATTCTCAAGCATAAACAAACTAAGTGCAATCAAATTTCAACAGTCGTTAGTCAATCAAATCAATCGAAAACTAATAATAAACTTCAATTATCTAGTTTCCCACCAACAGTACTTGTAGAGCTTCCCAATCCCAAAGAAGTCTTTAACACGAGCGGTCGTAAGATATTTCGCCTAATTAGGGTACTTTCCTCTCCGAATAGACAGCTCCACCAGTAACAACACAACTAGGTAGTTTTGCTGGCTCTAAGGATTAGTTTGCTTGAAATGCAAATTTCAATATTTATAGACCAAGGAAGTTTGGACACCAAGGAATTTCCAAAACTGAATATTCTCAAAGATATGCAATAAAGGCAAAATTGGTTTTCATAATTCCTGGAAATGCACTGTCCAAATATTGACTGAAATCTCAGTAGAAAATCTCCAATTAGTAAATGCATATTACGAATTTTTCTTTTCTAAAGATATTCATTTAATTGTTGAATTAAAAGCATAAAAAAACTAAAAACCTTAATTAAAAGATTCTCAATTTATTTCGATACGGGATTCTCCTTTAGTTACTAAGGAATATCTTTGAACAATAAAAGATAAGAATTACTGCACATGTTCAAAGGATGTCGACATCTTTATTTTGTAAATCCTTTTTCATATTTACAATCTTAGAACCGATTTTCCACACTTCCAAACGAGTTTAGAAATTGTTCATCTGACTTCTAAGAAATATGTGATTGATTATCCTATCAAATCACCATTAATGGGTTTCACGGTTCTACCAAAACACAAAGCTTCGGTTCTACCTCCATGTGTGTACTAGGATCGATCACACTAGCTTTCCAAAAATTGGTTGACTAGGTACTAGGATTGGTCACCATATAATTATGGTATTTTACTTGTGATCGGTTGCACAAGTCATAGGATCGGTAACCAATTACTAAGACTTGTTGCACCTCTTACAAGGATCGATTCCACATACTTTTGATCGGTTGTACCTATTACTAGGATCGGTTCCCTAATGTCTAGAGTTGGTCATACCAATTACAATATATCGATTATACCATATCGGGTGATTACTTAAGATCGGTTTCACTAATAAAAGTTATACCGATACAAAAGTCAGGCATTGTGAATAGTTTTACCAAGATACATAAACAAGTTATGAGCGGTTATACCAAACACACATATTGGTAATCCAAAATTTTGCAATGAATAAAAATACCAATGATCCTAGCGATTTCCCTTTCGATTCACAAAACAAGTGTAAAGACCCTCGCGCTCGTCAATGCTATTAGACTATTCAAGAGACGTATTATCCATTAATAACTCGATTAGTCTGGCACGAACGTTAATTAATAAGAATTAATCTAACAACGAAATAAATACGAAATTAGTATCATTGAATAGGTCTCGAAAAGTTATGTGAAATAGACTACTCGAACGTGTCAATCGGATACAGGACGAAGAAGATATCATTGGATGAGTATGAAAGGGAAAATAGTCATTTAATTGATGGACTTTTGGTAGCCCATATCCAAGTTGATGGGTGTCTTAGTATTTTGGTCGGCCTTATCCTAGTCGATCGAGAGGATAACTCTCATTCTCTTTCTTCTTCTTCTTCATTCTTCTTTCTTCTTCTCTTTCTTTTTTTCCATGTTCTCTCTCCTCTGCGAGCGAGTAAGAGACCAAGTGGAGGTTTTGTGATCGGTAGGAGGTGGAGAATATCGTGGAGTAGTTCATGGTGCCGGTGTTGTTATTGTCTGAGTGTAGGAGGAAGTTGGATTGAGGAAAATTATAAGTTAGGGTTCTGTGAGTTGAAGGTTTACTGATTTAGTTAAATAAGAAGAAATTAAGGTATGGGTTTCAATGAATCTGATGTGAAGTGGAAGGTTATGGGTTTGTTTCGAAGAACAACAATTATTCGACTGATTTAGTTGTATACACCAGAAACTACCTTGACACGTGGAGTGAGATCGTGAGCCGAAGCAGGATGCAACTATACAGCAGCGCGCACCATATCAGCCCAACACAGCTTTAATCCTACACTAAGGATAGAAGTGTAATCTGCCAGAAGATATTTTTTCCATAAATATGGAGCAATTAGGTTCGGGCAGAGGGGGACTTTTCTTTTCCCTTCTTCCCACCAACACTTTTGAAGACCCTTTTCCTTTATCTCTTCCCTCTACAACTCTCTGAACATCATATCTTCATGAATGAAGATATCGAGATATGAAGATATCTCTTTCATATCTTCATGAAGGAAGATATCCCTTACCAAAGAGATATGAAGATATCTCTTTCATATCTTCGTAAAATGAATTTCCAATCTTATCAAATGTAACAGATGAGATACTTAATAAACTATCCCTTTACCCCTGTGGATGTAGGCTTTGCCGAACCACGTTAATCCCCTTGTGTTAATGTCTTCTTATGTTCCTGCACTTTACATTTTGCTC
The DNA here is from genome assembly GCF_003573695.1 of Papaver somniferum. Classification (NCBI taxonomy): domain Eukaryota; kingdom Viridiplantae; phylum Streptophyta; class Magnoliopsida; order Ranunculales; family Papaveraceae; genus Papaver; species Papaver somniferum. Next base: position 5,620,590 of record NW_020621936.1, on the reverse strand, counting down.
ATGATTTTCTATTTACATCTTATTTTGCATACTGCTTTATCATCTTAATTATTTGATGCTGAAACTAGAAAATAGGTGTTCACAATTTGGCGCTAGAATCAGGCTATGGGTAAAGAATTTATTCTACCTGTCTAGATCTATTAGCTTTTTTAGCTCTTTTTTCTGAAATTAGTCTTGGTTTTCCTTTTTCTTCACTGAGATTTGTTTTAATTTGGTGTTCTCACATGGAAAATTTGATTGGGTACCACTCAACTAACGGATATCATTCGAGAACATCCAAATGTTATCTTTTAAGCTTTTTATTACTCTTCTGAATCAATCGAACAAAACCAAATTTTTCTTACTCCCTGAATATTTCTGTTAAGAGCTTACTTTATTTGATCTCCCCTCTATTTTAATTTTGTGATTTCTGATCGGTAATTCTTGCTGCTATAAGTTCAAGCCATGTTCTGAGCTTGAAAAATTGATTACTAATTGTTTGCGAAAATGATTCAACGAATCATTGCTCGGGTATTGTTTTAGCTAATCTTCGGATTCCTTTTGAGTTTTGCCTTGTACAAATTTCTGAAAACACTTACACCCTGTTTATAAAAATGTTTCCATGAATCTTTCTTTAACTAGAAACAGGCATTATTTTGGTAAAAAATTTATTTTTGCTAGTGATTGTCCTCTGCTTTCTTTCATTCCGATCCAACATTAAAGTCATTTTTTTAGTGAAGATCCATTTCAATTTAGCACTGTTTAACCCCAATAATTCAAAAGTGAAAGTGCTTTCAGATTGATTACAGACCACAAAAAAATTTTGAATAAATCTTTTTTTTTCTTTTTCTTTCAAAACTTGTCGGATGTCAGTTTATTAGTCAAACTACTTTATCTTCAATACTCTATCTTGTCAGAAAGTACCTTATCCTGCTGATGCCCTAGTCTTTATGGGTGAATAAAATTTAAAGTAGGCCTTCAATTAATATTTGCTCTAGTCTGGACCAGCATCACAACGAAGATCTAAGAAGATGAGGCTTCGATCCAAAGTCCGATGCCAAAGGTGTAAAGCCAAACGATGATACAAAGCCTGATGCTTATGATCCAGCTGACCAAGTACTCGAATCTTTTCCCTTTTTAACGTTCACAGTTCTGCTCGACACTCCAATAACGAAGAACAGCTTAATTCCAACGATTGCGTCGGACCAACCCAAAGTCGCAGTACAGCCGCTATGTAACAAGAGCGTAACCAGGCTCAAGTCTGACGACGACGATGCAAGGTCCTGGGATGATGGTACAAGGCCGACGACGATAGTGCAGAGCGTTGCAACAATGGTGCGAAGCAGAACACAATGATGGTGTCAATCACAAGGATGAAACTCAAGCAACGACGCTGATAGTACCTGGAAGTGTAGTTCGTACGGTGATGCTATAAATTCTGCCGGTGCAAAGCCCAAAATCCAATGTACAAATCCAACAACGATGATTCAAATTCTGGTGCAGGTGAGCCAAAGTGGGATGCAGGTGAACCAAAATAATGATAGAACAAAGTCCCAAGTACAAACAAGATAACGATGAGGCAGGTAAACCCGACCGTAGATCCATTCCGACATACAAAGCGATGTCGATGATCCAAATGAACCCGACGTCCAAAGTCCAAAGGCGATGACACCAACCGAAGTGCAAACCGGATGATAGCTCAAGTCCTCATGCCAATGACGATGAAGTACAAAGTTCACCCAAGTGGACGATGACGATGAAGTACAAAGTTCACCCAAGTGAACGATGACGATGACAAAGTTCACCCAGAGGACGATTCAAATTCTGATGCCAACAATGCAGAGACATGCAACGATGAGCCAAAGTGCCTATGAGCTAAAATCCTTTGACGATCATGACAAATCCAATGACCACGTTGTATCTGTGATCTCCATCACGATGGTCAGCTTCGGTTCCATATTCATATGATGCTCCATGCTGATGATCCAAGTTAACCCGACGTATAAAGTATCTCGTAGTTCAAAGCTCGAAGACGGCAAGCCAAAGTCTGAGACGACGAGCTAAAGTCCAGAGTTCACCCCGTTCAAACGAAGCACAGTCCGCCTAAATCTAATGGTAACGATGGTGGCTCAAATCCGATGGCCCCAATCCTCCACTGCGATGATGCAAATTGGCTGTAGAGCCAGCTGCTTAATAATGGCACAGTCTTCCCATGACGAGCCAAAGTCCGAAGACCAAAGTCCAAACTTACGAGCCAAATACTAAGACGGTGGACCGAAGCCAAATTCTGGTGACAATGATGATCGTCCCCGACATACAAGCTACCTGACGTAAAGGTTCTCCAAAGCTCTTACAAAGCACCAGGAGAGTTTACAAAACCAAATTCCAAGTTAAAAATAGCAGTACCATCTCATTCGAAACAGTATTGAAGCCAGGGTGCTCCATCTTACAGTACCAACGTGCTACACGACGTACTATAAACCAAAGTCTGATGGCGAAGATGCAGTCCGACGATGATGCGAAGTCCTGCAACGATGAGCCAAGAATACAAAGACGATAATACAAAGTCTTTCAATCCCGAAGATCCAAAGCCCGATAACGCAGATTCAAGCAAGCTGAAGTACAGTTGAGCTCAAACCCGAAGATAGCGGTCCAGCTCGATCTGATAATGCAAAGCCTGGTAACGCTATTACTCTACGTGCAAGTAACCCAACGATGACGACGATAGCTCCGATCCTCATATCATACCAATGATGAAAAGTCCTACGACGATGAAACGAAGTCTGACAACGATGATATGAAGTCTTGAAACGATTGAACCAAACCCAGACGATGATTCAAATATGATGCAGGAGAAGCAAAATTCGATAACGAAGGAAACCAACCATATGCATACCTGCAACTTGTTTCGCGGAGGAGAGCAGCAGTCGAAGTTAGAGATTACGTCGACATCACCAACAAAGGAGCAACTATGACAATGGCATTGTTTATCCTACGCTATGAAATTAATCATCGTAAAGTTGCTGCTGTTGCGTGCATGACAAAGAGTAGCCGCTATGGCGTGGCATCAACGGACGGAGATTCACCACTGCTGAACCATACATGGAGTTGTGTGACTGCTGTAATGCTATTTGCTGATTGTGTGTGGAGCTGTTGAAGTACGGTGGAACTCGGACTCATTAAAATTGAAGAACCAGGTCTGGCTGTTATGGATGCTTCACAAACTAAGAGGACGGTGCACAAAGCAAAAATGAGGATGTCCGCTCTCAGCAACTGAAGTCCAGAGCTTAGGAGATAAAGACGATGCACAAACTCTACAGCTCCAGTACAAGAGATGGCACATAAAGCTCAAACCAGATGACCACGTTGTCAAGTCCTATGACGACGATACAGACCACCTTAATTCCAATGATAGCTTCGGTCCAATCCAATGTTGCAGTACAGCGGCAATGTAATAGCAGCGTAGCCCGACCCAAGTATGATGACGACGGTGCAAAGTCATGCAACGATGGTGTAAGGCCAACGACGATGGGGCATGGTCCAATCTCTTTACTTTTGTGCAGATACCACAGCTCAAAGTGATAATGGTGGGAGCCGTAGCTCAAACAAAAGCTTAAGCATTCAGATCAAAGGAATCCAGGACTAAAAATGCAGCTCAAACTTGATACTTGATACTTTTTAATAGGTCAGTTTCTTTTTTTGAGAAAATTAAGGAAATTAAGAGAACTAATTATTGAAAGTGGTCCTTTAGACACTTGTCAATAAAAGAAGTGAAGTGAAATGGTCCCCATGACACTTGTCAGCCAAAGAAATAAGTGAAATGGTCCACATAACACTTGTCATCAAAAGAAGTTAAAAGAAAAGTGGTCCCAGAAAATTAAAGTAACATTTGATTTTCCCAATTAGAAAACTGGCCTATTTTTTTGAAATATTTATTTATAGAAACTGGCCTATTAAAAAGTAACGGAGAGAATAGTACATTTCAGCAGCAACATCAATGTAAAGTCAGACTTTGAGTGGTGCCAATGACGAAAAATGCAGAGTCAGCGAAGTTTAGAAGTTCTACCGCGAAAAGTTTATCATGCTCCACCCAAGCACATCATGTTGCTGCGTCAAACTTGTACCAAGGACCACCGGGATATGAACTCAAATTCAGGAAAGTGAGCACCAGCTCAGTTCAAAGTACTCATCAGTAGCTCAATTCGAGAGAGGAAGGAGTAAGAAATCCACTACCTCTGAAGAGAGGAGTAAGAAATGGGTTGTTTTACTACCTTCGTTCTATCAAGGCAGCAATTCAGTTCAAAGGACGCAGCAGCAATAAAGCACGCAGCAGCAATGGCATATGGCAACAATCAGGATCGTAACAACTCAACTAAGGATGCTAAAGTACCCCTAGCTCAAGTGTGGATGACCAAGACTCATAGTGGAAGAGCAATGGACCTCCTATAGCCTAAAGATGAACCACAGTGCAGTTCAAAATTCATATACATGGGAAAAATATGGGAAAACGAAGCACATCCCGCAGATGCATTCAATATCAGTAAGGATGCAGAGCCACTTGATAATATCAACGTCACCATAACGAGCAACATTAGCAAGACATTGATGCTGCTAACTTGCTGTTGCAACCTAAGTCCAAATGAAGCCAAAAAAAAAACAAAAAAAAAACGAAGTTCAGTTCAGTATACAAGGGGCAGTTAGTGGCATGAAGCTGGCAGGACAATGCAGTAGGAAACAACAAAATATCCTGCAAAACCTTCTTGTTTCTGTTTGTGTAGGTACATAGCTAAATCATAACCATAACGGAGGAAATCTGAAGCAGCACACCACAAGCTTGCCGAGGAGCGTTCTTCAATAGTAACCAATGCTCATTCTATGTACCCGCGAAGACTCTACAGGGGCAGTTACTTTTGCTGTCACAAGCTTTGGCCACCAGCTTGGGAAACCAAAAGGGGGCATACATCACACACAATTGAGAGTTTGCAAATACTATACTCCTTCCATTTTTACAATGCATTTTCATAATCATATTGGGAAAGCGCTTGCAGGCAATCTCTCCGGACTCCCCCGTAAGCGTCTATGAGTGTATGACCGGGGGCAAGACTTCCATAAGAAAGAGATACCCAACATGACATGCCTTTGACAGCTCAACGGAACGGGTGTTTGCAAAATGATCAGTTTTACACCACGTTTCCGGGAGATTTTACGACCCTCACCTTTCGGAAATTTCCTGGCCCGGAGTTAGCCAATGGGGTGACAGGTTCAAACACTCATCTTACCTCTGCGGCAATGGATTTATAAATCCCCACAATACAGGGGCAAGAGCAACCATACAAGCATTAAATGAGTCTGTTATTGCTTAAAACATTTTACATTTTTTCGCAAGGGAGGCACACTCAACTCAAGGCTCCACAGAGAGATACAAATTCCCATCTGCACTCCACAACAATGACGAGAGCATGCATTCCTTGGTTCAATCACGAAGCGACTGGAACATGAAAGCAAACACAAACACGCTGCAGGAGATGGATGTGGCCAGAATCAAAGGAGCTCAACATAGAAATGGGGCATTACCACGAACCAATGCAGGTTCCCATCAGTCAGTAGACGAAGCACAAACTCAATTCAGCTGCATGACACTCCGAGCACTTGATCAAAAAAATTCATTGCTTCCTGCTACCGCACTACCGGTGCTTAGGCCAAATTGATGCCACTAAGTGATGAATGCAGCTTGATGTCCCTATCTTCGCTCACTCAATACCAAAGACGGGAACAACAGAGATTGAAGGTTGAAGAGCCTTCGGTCCCTATCTTCTCTCACTCAATACCAAAGATGGGAACAACTTCACAATTTCCATTGCTGTTATGACGTTGTTGCCGCAGTGACACGCCCAAGATGTGTACCTGTCGCTGCTGTTGTACACAACACTGATGCTGAATGTTGCTGCTGCTAAAGTGGTGCTGCGAAGTACATTTAACTCGAAGCATACATGGGGCAAGCCAAGTACCAGAAATCACGCATCAGAAAGAAAGGGAACGTTACAAAATTGAAGAGCCTCCACTTCACGTTCGCCAAAGATGAAAGTAAAAGCGACAGAATTGTACTCATCAGCCGACGTCTAAAACCAGAATGGAGGCACCTGATATTGCCAGTAAGCAAGCAAACAACAAAAAGCGACATAGATGCAATCTTTATCAAACGTAACCACAACGGAAGACACAGTCAATAAGAAGGCATGGAAGAACAAGGTGAAAGGGACTACGATGACGCACCGGTGATTGCTATGTGAAACCGTTGCCTGCTATTGATTCCACTCAAACCGCTGATACTACGACTCTGCCGATGCACCCCGATGTTCAATCACGATGGAGAATGGACCGAAGCCAGCGGGATGACAAAGATCCGAAGCCATTCAACAAGGGGCAGTACTTCTTATCACTTCTTATTAAGGGAAGAAGAATGCTCGACACCATGGAGATGCAACGTATGTGATGAGATTGATGATGCTACAACCAAACTTCTGCAATATACAAGATGATGCGGCACCAAGATATTGCTGAGTCCTCCCGCAGATGCAAGACTGGGCAATGCCGTTGTAAAAATTTTCATGGAAACGAGGCCGTGCAAGCTGCTGGTATGAACGAAGCGCTGTTGCTGACATGTTTTTACTATGGCGTACATACCGCTGACGTTGCTACATGGTGAGGCGATGCTGCTGTCTCGGTATTGGAGTATACTTGACAAACACAATGAAACTTTTATTTCCCACGCCAATCGAAAGACCTGATGCCAATTGTTCAAATACACACCCGGTGTTCCCTTGAACCTGAAGTGCTAACGATGCAGTTGATACATACCTACTGACCATCGGTGTTCCAAACAAGATGATGCCGCGAAGTGGCTGTGAGGATTAATTTAGTAGTGAAGAGCCCTTGATGTGGCATACCTAAAGCTGCTGATCAACTAGTACTGGGGAATTCATCCAACACGAAATGGGCATGATTCAAGCAAGCCACGAGAGTAATTCTACTAGAAAGGGCAAGCTACATTTTGATTTGCAGGGACGTTTCTGAATTTCGGTAAAGAATAGGGGCAAGTATTAATATTTCGATGAAGTATATTCTTCATCGAAATTCCTCCACAAAGAGCACAAAAGCAAGACGAAGGATGAACTGACCAAGGCATGGAAGAGCAAGGGGAAAGGATTTTTCTCAAGGATCGTTCACCCACAACCCTCAAGAAAATGGGCAAATTGTATACACCAGAAACTACCTTGACACGTGGAGTGAGATCGTTAGCCGAAGCAGGATGCAACTATACAGCAGCGCGCACCATATCAGCCCAACACAGCTTCAACCCTAAGCTAAGGATAGAAGTGTAATCTGCCAGAAGATATTTTGCCCATAAATAGGGAGCAATTAAGTTCCGGAAGAGGGGGACTTTTCTTTTCCCTTCTTCCCACCGACACTTTTGATGACCCTTTTCCTTTATCTCTTCCCTCTACAACTCTCTGAACATCAATATCTTCATGAATGAAGATATCGGGATATGAAGATATCTCTTTCATATCTTCGTAAATGAATTTCCAATCTTACCAAATGTAACAGATGAGATACTTAATAAACTATCCCTTTACCCCCGTGGATGTAGGCTTTGCCGAACCACGTTAATCCCCTTGTGTTAATGTCTTCTTATGTTCCTGCACTTTACATTTTCCTCATGATTTTCTATTTACATCTTATTTTGCATACTGCTTTATCATCTTAATTATTTGATGGTGAAACTAGAAAATAGGTGTTCACATTAGGAATTAGGGTTTGTAATATTTATGAAGAAGATTCGGAAGATGAAATTGGAGGATTAGAAGATTAATTGGAGGTGGGTTTGATATGAATTAAGACTTAAGATTGAAGAATTCCTTAAGTTCAATATTTAGAGTTTTGTATTTGAAGCTCAGATGGAGGATTGAAGTTATTAATGAAGTCGGGTTTGAATTGTATTTATAAGAAGAGGATGAAGTTATTATGAGTATTGAACCAGATTGGTGTTTGAGCAAAATGGTTTGAGGTAATTGTTCTCCTTTGTGATTTTAGTTAAGTTATGCAAATTGTGTTGTTGAACCATGGATTTATCTATAGACAGAGAAGTTCACAATTGAGATTGGGTAATTATTTGTTGTTAATAAGATTGTGTTGTGGTTTGAATTGAGCTTAAGTTATTGAGATTTGAAGTGATATGAATTGTAATTGTATGAATGTGAAATTAGAGGTATGTTGATGTTGATGTTGTTGTGGTGATGTTCTTATGTATATGTCTTGCAGTTATGTATTGTACAGAGATAAAAGTGGTATGAGCTGGTGTTGTTGAGTTCATGTAATTGTTTAAGAAGTCAATGTCATGAACTGAGTAAGATGGAATTTTGTAGATGATTGTTATCTGAGTTGAGATTTAGCTGAAATGTGGTATTGAATTGGTGATGATGAAAGGGTTAGGATGGATATGGTGGTGTTGTTTGTGAAGGGTGGATTGAGTATAACGAACTGAAATTACAAGGATGTGAAGTTGGAAGTGTTGTTGGTGCTGAGATAAAGATGCAGATATTCCAGATGTAGAACATGGATGAACTGTTGATGTTCATTGTGAAGAATTTGGAACTGGGATGGTGTTACAGTGTGTGAATGAGAAGGTAGTGGCAATGTAGTAGAGAATGTAGTTGTAGTGGTCATTGCAGAACTGGTGTTGGAGGTGGAATTATTAGTGGAGTTGTAATTTTAAATTGTGGTAGTGATTATGAATGTAAGAACTGTTGCAGGCTTGGATAAATCTTCAGTAAATACATTTTTGGTGTTTGTGTGTGTGTGTGTGTATTGGGAGGAATCAGAGGAGCAAGGATGATGTAATGTTGGTGGTGATGGATATGAGATGTATAAGCTGTATAGGTTAGTTCTGGAAGTGATGTTTGATAGAAGTGATAGTGTTGAACTGAATTCAGTGGAAGTAGTCTTTAACTTGGCCGCAACTGGTGGATTATATGTAGAAAGAGTATGGCTTAATACTGCAATTGCAGGTAAAGGTTGAATTACAATTGTATATTGAATTTGTAGAATTCTATTAAAAATGAATAGATTGAAATTGAGAAATAGTTAAGAGTTTCAGTTGTGTGAGAACCTTTGGTATGTCTGACTGAACTTATTCAGTCTGACTCGTTTTGTTTAGCTGACTCAGTTAATTTGACTGAGTCAGATCTATTGACTCACCGAGTTTCTTTATCTGGACCTGTGTTTACTCGTTGACCGAGTTAACCTTTGACTGTGGACTGGACTTTGACCTTTGACTGACGTTTACAGTTAGTTGACTCAGCTGACCGTTAGAGACTGTTTGTTGACCAATTGGACCAGGCCTTTGTTTAGTGGGCCTACTTAGTGAACCATAGTTTGAAACCAGTTTTCCCTTGTGAACATGATTTGGACCCTTGTAGTCTGAATTGACCTTTGGTACCTTCTATAAAGTTGTAGATATTCATTAGACATAGCAAATGGACTATAGAAAGGATCCTATTGAATTAGTAAACCTTTAGACGTGCTAAAGATAGATAATGAAAATGTGTCGAATCATAAATAGGCTTCGAACCATTAGATAGATTTGTATGATTATTGTATGAGCCGTCTTGGCTAGATTCTTAGAGTTCTTGTGTGATTAACAGTTAGTTGTTAACAACGATCGATTCAAATGATGAACCAGTAGATCATGGATCTCGAGGTAGGCGTGGCTTGTCATCAAAAGAGGTGGGAATTTATATTTAACTCTTTTGTGATTATTGTTGTTTTATTTTACAGAATTTTATGTTTAATAAACTCATGCATTGTCTGATTATGCTTTCCATGCATCGTTTAACTTTTGAATTACGAAAGTTCTGTTATTTCTTTTAATCTTTCAATTGCTTGGAAAGGATTTGTAATGCTTTGTCTGTCTTTATGAATTATTTGGGAAATGAACATTATCATCTGAGGTATATAGAATACGCTCCTTCATTTTGGTGTTGTTGATGGTGGATTTTAGTTAAGGGCTAAAATTGTAAAAGCCATCCTGCAAAGGATAAAGCCACTGATAAGATAGAGAATACTTCTCCATTGAGAACTTATATCATTATCAATTAATGCATGACCAGCCTTGTATTTCCTGTACTGCTTCACTCTTATCATTATTGGTGAAGCATGACGACTGAGTGTTGCTCTCAGCAGAGCAACACGAATCTCCAAGCATTAAATAAGGAGGCATGTACGAAATACCCGTACAGGTTATAACTCTCGGAGTCTTATACTATCCCGATCGAGCATCTGGACTGTCTGTATCAGTCTCAGAAACGATCACGACCATCCAACTTCACCAGCATGATTGGATGGATTAGATCGAATCTATAACCCTCAAGCAGGTATTGGAATGTTCAACACTAGACCAATGCGGACCCCGCATGGTCGGCCTCCCCAAAAGGGTCGCATGGTTTGCCAATTCGTCCAGCCAAAGCAGAGTGGACGAGAAACCCTAAATTAGGGTTTGCAGCACATTACATGTGTCGCAAATCAGTCTCAACCATCCATCTTCGCAGGCATAGATGGAGGGTGTAGATGTAGATTCAAAGGGCCCAGAGCATGTCCACACAAACACCATGGGCCCGCCTACATACATGACTGATCGGTCAGGACCAAACATGGATGGTCGTCCCAATTCGTGCGCCCAAACAAGGCATGACGCACGGCTGGCAAAACCCTAATTAGGGTTTTCGATCACGAGAGTCTATTTTCACCTGATCGAACGAAGGGTCTAGGAGTCGATTAAGCAGGTCCAGTGAGTATCAACGATTACTATGGGACCACATATATCCACACTCGATTGGCCAAGGCATATCATTCCTTGTCTTCTCGATTCGCACTCCCAAACTAGGTGTGGTCACACCTCCCAATTGCAAACTAATTTCGACCACTCAACTTTGACGGACAAATTGAGTGGCTCAGATCACGTTTATGTGGGGTATTAAGGTATGGACGTGTACACCAGCCCGCCGTATGTATACCATACTAATCGGCCAAGACCGACCAAGCTTGGTCGTCTCGAGACGCGCGCTCGAAGTTGGCATGACGCGCGGCTTTTGCGGCACCGGATTTCTGTCGCAAATTGATCTCAACCACTCAACTTCGCCGAACAAATTGAGTGGCTTAGATCACACTTTCACGAGACAATGAGGTATGGGCGCCTACACCGGCATGCCGTCTACATGCATGCACGGTCGGCCCGGCCAAAATTACGTCCCAAGCTTGGTTTCGACCAAGCTGAAGAGTGATGCTTGCGCACCTCTTCATAAACCCTAATTCCACTAACGGTCGCAAATGAGTGTCTCAAAGATCATCTCGTCCGTTCAACTTCACCTGCTTGGTTATACAACCCTGGTCAGGAGTTAACTGGTCAATGAGGTGTTGTGATGATTACCATCCGCCACTCTACCACACCAAGTGATCGGTCAAGTCAGGACTTACCTGTACAGACCCAAACAATCACTTGAAGATGGCTACACACGCATCTATTTTAAGACGCTTAATCGTGACTTACTTCATTAAGCCTTAAAACAGCGATGCTTCATACACGCTGAATATATTCGATGCATTACATGCATAGAATTCACGTGATATTTTACAAGTATAAAATTCCAAATAACTTAGTTATTTAACCTAGCATTACATGCTACCTTCCGTGGGATACATACTGGGGTATTGGTCTGGCGGTTTACAGCGTGCAGCGCACAACGCGTCATCACAAGAACGTGTCAGGAAGTCATGGACGGTTAGTGATGATGGGAGAAGTGAGCAAGACTGATCGTGTAACACTAACACCCGCAACTCCACTACTCCATCACCCACGAGATACGTGAGTAAGGCTCAATGACTTGTATAAATAGGTTCTCCTCCCTATTTCGACCAGACAACAGAAACCAAGTGTTGATACAATCGTATTCCAACACCAGAACTGATAGCTTTCATTCTGTAAGCCAGTTTAGCTTTCTGATACAAGTCATACATAGCCAACACCTTCACAATCTCAACACCTTCTTCGCTTCCCTCCCTAAGATCAACCCCATCCCCTTCACTTTGTGACCGAAGCAAGTCTGGAACGGCCATTTCTTGGTTTAGGCCAGAATTGTACAGATTGATTTCTCGAATCACAAAGCACTCACGTGCAGTGCATTTGTTTAGGGTTTAGATTCATTCCTCATCCACACACCCCAAATTACTAAATTCGGCAGGAATAGTTTTCACCCATAAAAAATTGGCGACCACAGTGGGAGATTAATCTCTCAGTTGTGAAGTCAATTTCTTCAATACCAATTCAATTTTACTGATTTCGAAAATGGTGTATCTTAGGTCTGGATCAGCGACCAATCCTGACGGGACTAGCGTTGACAACACTCTCGGTGTTGATATCTCAGGTGTCACCGTGCAGCCAGTCAATACCATCAATGTATCTCGTGGAATTGCTTCCTCTACTACCAGCACCAGCGGAGCAGGAGATGTTCCTGTAAGTGTAACACCTTCCATCACCAGAGCCAGAGCAGCCGCAAATACCGGTATCTCCTCAAAGTGTAACGCCTCCGGCGGTCACCAGAGCAACAACTTCCACCCCTTCATCAGAACGAGGAGCTGGAGGAGAAAGAGGAGGACCATCTCCCAAACCATCGCATGGATAGGCAGGAAGTCCTTGCTAAGACTCAAACGGATATGGATGCAACTCAGAAAGAGGTACTCACTTTTCTTAAGACATTAACTGATCGATTACCACAAGATCCTCGACATCCCCTGAAGCCAACAAGGAACGCATTCAACGCACCCGGAGAAGGTACTTCAGCGGCGCGGACCTACATGGACCTGATCAAAGAAGCGACATCAGATATGAACGGTCCTGTCATGGATATTCCTACACTGGGGACTGATCCTCACAACGATCATCCTCAAGTCAATAGTCTCACTATGAGCCGGAGTCCGGTGGATCAGGAAGCGGTTTCTCTAGTGGAAAGTTTATGCGAACTTTTACACCTCTCGAAGAATCAATGGTCAGAGAAGTTTTGCTGCAATCAACCAGAAGAAGGTCACAACCGGGCCCTACACGTTATTGCACGCATCAAGGATTCAGAGTTCAAGAGGGCCCTCATTGACACGGGAGCGTCTCCGAATGTGATTACTCTTAAGACCCTCAGGATGGCCAAGGTTCGCTCAGGCAAGATCGTGTGGCATCCTACCACAATGGCATACTTTGAAGGAAACCAGACCAGCACATACGGGATCGTCCCTTCAACGTATCACCAATTCCTGAAGACTATGCTGAATAAAGAAGTCATTCGTGTTCCTGCATCATTGTTTCCTTACGCACGAATATGCGGAGTGGAACTGTTCAAACCGAGGGAAGCTCCGCGGGAAGGATCAGACAAAGTCCATTGCATCCCACTCCCCACGTGAGCGTCAATCCAGGAGGAGTACCTACCTACATCATCGAAGGCTAGGCCCCATGATGCATCCTTGCTGACGAGGCATCTTAATTCTTCTCTCCACCCAACAGAATGCTACAACAACGATCAGCCACAAGAAGAAGTGATAGACTCTCCACGACAGCTGCAAGATAGTACCAACTCCACAATTGATGAGCTCGACGATGAGGAATCTCCTAGGCCTATCTCCATCAGCTCGACCTTGTGTAAGCATTCATACAATCTCCGATCCAATCCGGTCAAACAATCTTCGAGGCAATTCAGGCGTGAGATCAGGTATTGCATGGATTCCAGAGACTTGAATGAATGCTGCCCCAATGACGATTTACTCTACCCAACATCAACCTGTTGGTAGATGATACCAGCGAACAAGGCATGTTCTCCTCCATGGATGGATGTAACAGCTACAACCAGATAAGGATGTATGAGCATGGTGCAACAAGTTGAAGACTACGTGGAGAATATAGTAGTCAAACAAGACTCAAGCTATCCTCACAATGTCGCTGCCGCGAACCGTTAAGGGGCTCCACAGCTTCATGGGCAAGGTGAATTCGACATTTTATACCTGGATTAACCCAGCTCGTTGCTTCATTCACTCCCTTGCTGAAGAGACGAGAAAGTTTCGTCTGTACCGCACTACAACGGGAAGCGTTTCGGAAGATTCAACGAATATTGTCATCTCCAAATCATCACAAAGGGTTCACCTATCATGTCAGCCCAGACAAAGAGCGAACCAGGGACATCTTCGGATCTACTGGAGCGTCCCGAATTCAGGACACTTGAGGATCACGATCCAAATGTGACTGAACAAAAAGTGGTGTAATTGTGCATCAATATGACATAACATGTCTATCGTGCTTTGTCGAAGAACCTGCGCTTTCAGACATCCTATGAACTCCGTAAAGCTGTTAAACGCTTAGTTGCGACAGCACCTGCCCTGCTAGAAGAACAAGCCTGCCAGTAATGAAGAGCCTCATGATGTTCGCGGAAGCTTACATCTCACCAACAGGCAATACAACCTTCAGCCTTCTGTAAGCAGTTTCACTAAAGCAGCAAGAGGAAAGCCACCGAGATACAACATCCTGCGCGTCCAAAATTGCCAACTTCAACTCAAGCACCACGTGCAAGACTGCCGCAATAATGAAACAACGTCCAAGATATTCCATATCTGGATTGACGGTAATTACATCAATGATATACGCTTTCAGAAATTGTCTCCCGTGGAAAAAGTAGTTCCGATACCAAAGGAGATTGCACCTGGGACTTAACAGGGTGCCAAGTTCGTGTAAGTTGCCACCACGCCTCTCCCTGCCAGTCTCTTCTGATCATAGCTGCTGCCAAGAACTGTTATTGCTTGTCGATTGATACCATCCAGAGCTTCACCATATCAGCAACCATTACGTACAAAAGACCCATCGGGCATACAATATGGAGCCGCATAGATCACGCTTGGGGACTGAGGCTCAGCATGAAATTACTTCGCCGTCAGTCAAGAACTTCTTCAACACGAGAGAGGTAGTCAATCAAGAAGCATGTAATTCGCAAAGGGAAACCAAGCTGAAGAAGAGGTCGCTTCAGCACTCTCCAACAAAAGCCGCTTCAACACTCTCTCCAGCAGAAGCTGCTTCAACGCTCTCCGGTTCCTTCTCGCTCCAGAAGCTGCTCTAACGCTCTACAGGACCTGCTCGCTCCAGAAGCTGCTTCAACGCTCTCAGCGGGACCCACACCACGTTCGAACATACAAGGTTCACGTTTGGGCAAAGCAAGCAGCCTGGGTCCCACGAGCAAAGGGAAGACCGATGTTGGTTAGCAAGACCGGTGTTAGTCAGCAAGACGTCACAGCAGCAAGGCCGGTGTCGGTCGAGGCAGCGATGTTCGTCAGCAAGGTCGAAGTTCGTCAAATAAGTAAGGCCGGTGTTCGTCAAGGCAAGGTCGGTGTTGGTCAAGGAGCAAGTATGGTGTTGGGTGAGGCAACAGGTTTGGTGTCTGGTCAAAGAAGGCACGCGGCGGGTCCCACTTGATCAGGCACAACTAACCCTAGATTGGTCAAAGCAGGCACAGCCGCCCCCAAGCAAAACAGGCACGCGGCGGGTACCACATTCGGTCAAAGCAAGCAAGGATGGTATTGAGCTACGTCAGCAAACAAGACCGGTGTTGGTAGAATCCACGAAGCCGGAGTTGATCAAGGTCATAAGGCTGGTATTCGAATGAAATAAGCGCACGCAGCAGGGCCGGTTTTCAATCGAAGCACAGGGCCGACGTTTGAAGCATTACACGGTGGACTCGTGTTTAATTGAAGCATGCACATCTGCCATATTTGAAGCAAGCATGCTTACATCGGGTCCCACGTTCGATCAAGCTGGCGCATGATGAGTCCCACGGTTGAGCGAAGTAGGCGGGCCCACATGCCTATCAAATAGGTGCAACAGGGTAACTTTTGGTCGAAGCATATACATGGTGGGGTCCACATCCGTTCAGGGTTACATGCACGGTTGTCTATGGGAAGAGTAGCATACAAGTTCTATTCCCTTCTTGGCTCAAATACCTGAAGGAGGAAACCGGTCCCACCAAGGTCGTCGTCACACCTGGCATACTCCCACGAACGAAGCAGGCACAACAGTCCGTCGACTAGGCACATCAAGCCCACGTTCGATCAAGCAGGCGCAATAGCCCCTCGACCGAAGCAGGCTTAGAAAGATCGATCGAAGCAGGCAAGACCGACATCATACTAGGGGAACGCTCGCCTGGACGCCTCTTGAACTTGACATGCTCCAAGGATGGGACGACCCGTCTCTCCTGGTAACATCTAACTTTGTCTCATAAATTTTATCTTTAACTGTCACCATCTCATGCCTACCCCACAATAATGCAACCATTATGCGTTAGGCAGGGGACTTAATGTTGATGGTGGATTTTAGATCAGGGCTAAAATTGTAAAAGCCGAAATTATGCGCTAACATCCTGCAAAGGATAAATCCACTTTTAAAATAGAGAATACTTCTCCATTGAAAACTTATAGCATTATCAATTAATGCATGACCAGCCTTGTATTTCCTATACTGCTTCACTCTTATCATTATTGGTGCGGCATGACGACTGATTGTTGCTCTCAGTAGAGCAACACGAATCTCCAAGCATTAAATAATGAGACATGTACGAAATACCCGTACAGGCTATAACTCTCGGAGTATTATACTAGCCCGATCGAGCTACTGTCCGTATCAGTCTCAGAAACGATCACGACCATCCAATTTCACCAGCATGATTGGATGGCTTAGATCGAATCCATAACCCTCAAGCAGGTATTGGAATGTTCAACACCGGACCAATATGGACCCCGCATGGTCCGCCTCCCCAAAAGGGTAGCATGGCTTGCCAATTCGTCCAGCCAAAGCAGCGTGGACGAGAAACCCTAAATTAGGGTTTGCATCACATTACATGTGTCGCAAATCAGTCTCAACCATACATCTTCGCAGGCATAGATGGAGGGTGTAGATGTAGATTCAAAGGGCACAGATCATGTCAACACAAACACCGTGGGCCCGCCTACATACATGACCGATTGGTCAGGACCAAACATGGATGGTCGTCCCAATTCGTGCGCCCAAACAAGGCATGACGCACGGCTGGCAAAACCCTAATTAGGGTTTTCGATTACGACCGTTCATTTTCACCTGATCGAACGAAGAGTCTAGGAGTCGATTAAGCAGGTACAGTGAGTATCAATACGATCATTATGGGCCACATATCTCCATACTCGATCGGCCAAGGCATATCATGCCTGGTCATCTCGATTCGCACTCCCAAACTAGGCGTGGTCACACCTCCCAATTGCAAACTAATCTCCACCACTCAACTTTTCCGGACAAATTGACTGGCTCAGATCACGTTTTTATTCGGTATTAAGGTATGGACGTGTTCACCAGCCCGCCGTCTGTATACCAGACTAATCGTCTAAGATCGACCAAGCTTGGTCGTCTCGAAACGCGCGCCCGAAGTTGGCATGACGCGCGGCTTTTGTTGCACCGTATTTCTATCGCAAATTGATCTCAACCACTCAACTTCGCCGGAAAAATTGAGTGGCTTAGATCACACTTTCACGAGACAATGAGGTATGGACACCTACACCGGCATGTCGTCTACACGCATGCACGATCGGCCCGGTCAAAATTGTGGTTCAAGCTTGGTTTCGACCAAGCTGAAGAGTGATGCTTGCGCACCTCTTCATAAAACCTAATTCCACTAACGGTCGCAGATGAGTGTCTCAAAGATTATCTCGTCCGTTCAACTTCACCTGCTTGGTTATACAACCCTGGTCAGGAGTTAACTGGTCAATGAGGTGTTGTGGTGATTACCATCCGCCACTCTACCACAACAAGTGATCGGTCAAGTCAGGACTTACCTGTACAGCCCTAATCTGAGTTCAACTTCCGCCCGTGGGTGTCAGTTCCCGCTTATGTTTCCCAGCCAACGACTTTCAATACTGGAGAGAGTATGATGCTGATGTCTGGTGCAAATCATAATGATGGCGAAAGATCTTTCATGTTGAGTTGCACCCCTGGTCATTTGATATCGGCTATATACAGAGGACTTTCAGGGGAGGAATATAATATTGACAGAGAAGCTCGACAAATGGGTATGGATCAGTGTGTTCCAACTTTTAGAAGGAGGAAGCCATCAGTTGAACATCTTAGAACCCATTTAAACCATACTCATGTGGAAGGAAGTAATTACTGGTTCCCTTGCTCCGAGAGATTTGCATAAGTAACTCCAGGTTATGTAGACTTTTGGGATCAACAACTTCAGCGGTTGCGTGATTACGTGATGGCTGGTCAGCCTCCAGTGAAAGATCCTCCTTCTACTGAGATGATTTCTGGTCGACCAAGACTGAAGTATCTCTCTGGTGATAAACGAAAATCGTCTCCAGGATCTTCTCAGGTATGTTTCTTCGTATAATCTTCATGAAATTATGAGAACTGTATTCTAATCATGTTACTGAATTTTACCACAGGACGGTCGTAATGTAAGACCTCGAATTCGTGTAGATTTCTCAGAAACTAAAGCTATTGTTCACGGTGGAGAAGGAAGGAACAAAAGTTATAAGTTGTTACCTAATACCATAAAGTACCCAGTTGGTTCTTTGGTGAGTTCTCGGTATTCCCTTTGTCGTGACTTTTTCCCTCCCACATTATTAGGATCATGAAACCAATGTTGTTATTCCGTTGCAGAATTTGACTCCATCAAGTATCGATGATCTTCGGTTTTCTGCAACAAATCCTGATTTGAGCGATGAAGAAGAAGCCATAAATATCCCTTCGCATATTCAATTATGATGCTTTTTAGATAAAATGTTGATTGTTGAGGATGTGTCCAGGAGGATGTCGTCATGGAGACGGAGAGTGCTGATACTCGACCATCCTCTAAGAATAGAGACGAAGGCACTTCCAAAGAATCAGAGCCGAATAGAAGTAATGAGCCCTTTGTTGTTAACACGGACAATCCCAATTCCTCGAACACTTCGGAGACTCCCCAAGTAAGTACATGTCTTGTATCCTCTTCTTAGAAGTATGAAAGTTTTGATTTTTGAATGAATGAATGAGAATCCATGTGTATATACGAAAAACTTAGTTGAAATTCGTCGTCAGAAAATTCAGAACTCAGTTTTTAGCAAAAATGTCGTAAAACCTTCATCTGGAGTCGGATTTTCATGATTTGCATATGCATATCATTCCTGGAAAATTTCCAAGCTTTAGCAAAGAAGCGTTTTAAGTTTTGAGCACGTTCAGGGCCTGAAAAAGGCGAAATAGTAAACTTCCAGGAGACTTTCAGAATTTTTTCAGATGGTATGTTGCTCAATGTTTTGGCCACATCTCCTTGCTCTTTCATCATACTTTTATGGAATTTTGACATGTTGTAGAGGACATCCATACAAATAGAATGGTATATAACCCATCCTCAGATTCCTTGTAGATTGCTCCCAGTTTGTCTTCTATTACATGGCAGAGTACAGTTTCTTCAGACGAGGTTACTGTAAAACGTATCTTCATGACTTTCATGCTATTTACTCGCGTCTTTGGTGCATAATGATGAACTTTGATGATTTTGCATTGCTTATATACTGTATTTTATAAGTTTCATGCTTAAATGACTCTAGCCTCATGTAATCTTCGTATTAGGTGTCAAATACCGAAGTTGAGGATATTGAATCTAATGAAGATAAATCGAACTTCCCTGGAGTTATTGATGAAGAAACAACCATCCCTGCACTTCAAGGCCATGAGAAGGTTGTAACTGAAGTTGTGGAAACCCAAATTGTTGCTGCTTCAGTGATAGAAGAAACTGAAACACCGGTAGAGAATATTGTTGCCCTGATTGTAGAAGCTTCCCCAATAATTGAGAACCGTATAGTGGTGCATGAATATCCAAGTGAAGGAGTTGCTTTTGATCCTCCATTTGATGCTTCACTCCCGTATCATGAACTAGTTGGTGGATTCAGCGTTCCCATTGGATATGCAGGCTTATATGAGAAAATATGGAAGAAGTTTGGTCACATGATCGTTGATAAGAACCCTGGACGTGCTTATGCCTTAACAATGCAAGTAGGTATTATCTTGCGTGTCATTAGTGATATATGCACTAGGGACAGAAATACTGTGACTCTAGATATACTCTTTGATTGGGAGTTTAATTTGGAGAATTCAGAAAGACTTGGCTTCAATGTGAAATGGCTTCGTAAGCAAATGAACGCTATCAGGAATCATGTGAGAACAACATATCCTTTCCCAATGATGATGTGATGGAGAAAGAAGACAAGATTTCCAGGCTGACTGAAGAACTGAACAAGGAGAAGGCATCTTTGCAAGTCTTGAAGGATGCAGAGGAGCAAAAACCCTTTTTTGCTGATTTTCTTTGATTCATTTTTCATAATCTCTTGAACTTCTGAACTTCTGAGAGATGTGATGTTTTTATTTGGGTTTTGATATTAGATGGTTTTGGATTGGTAGATGGTTAAAGATTTTCTTTTGGATTTGATAAAGATTTTCTTTTAAGAAATATGAACTGAATTTTGATAAATTGATGAATTCAAATATTGATTGCAAGTATTGCAAACCTTTTGGAGGAATTGAAATACAAAGAATGAAAATCCTAAATGCCAAATCCATACGCGATGAATGCTTCAAACGCCCAGTACCTCAAATGCCTGATAATTTCAGACAAACACCTTAAGCCAATTCTCGTGAATTACTGGCAGGATTCTGCCATCTGTGTTGATCAGTTTGTAGTATCCTCCGGTTATGGATTTAGCAACCATAAATGGTCTTTCCCAATTGGAGTTTCTTGCCGAGTGAAGATTGCGCTGAACTACTTTGAGAACCAGGTTCCCTTTACAAAATTTGTTAGGTTTGGTCGTCCGCGCTTTGAATATCTTCTGTTGATTCGGAATTCCTCGTGTGGTGGGATTCCGTGGTTGTGGCACATATGGAAACTCCTGCAGAAAGGAGTATCCCTCGTAATGTCTGTCATGCTTAGCCACATCTTCAGCACTGAATTAGGATGATCCACTTGAAGAGATTATGGACCCAACCATTGGGTGAAATATTGCTGAGGCGAGATTATCCACTCATAGCATTTTGCTATTGCTAAATTGTTTGCGGAGTGAAGCCCTTGAACCAAATAAGCATATTTGAAAACTGACGATATGGGCACATGAGTAGGAATAAGACTTGCCTGAGTGTGAAATCTCTTGACGAAAGTGTTTGGGTGTTCCTCAGGCCTTTGTGTAAGTTCTGTCAAGGCTTTGACCTCCTCCAGATACTCGAACAGTGAGGTATCTTCTTTCTCTTCCTCTGAGTCAGAGGTTTTTTCAGCGGAGATAAGTGTAATTGAAGGTGCAAGCGTCACTTTCCCATCATGAATCCATGTGCGTCCAAGAATCATATCATATCCTGGATCTTCTCGGATTATGTAAAACTTGGTCTCAGTGCAGACCAAATTTTCATTGACTTTGAGGATAACGTATCCGTACGCGTCTCTGGAAACTCCTTCGTGACCTCTGATTGCTATGGGGGCATGAGTAGCTTCCTGTCGAGTAATGCCAGCGGCTCTGAGAGTTTTCAAAGGGATGATGTTGACGGCAGTGCCGACATCAACAAATGCTCTCTTGAACTCGTTTCCTTTGATTTGCACCGTGGTGAGAAGTCCCCAGTCATACATTTCTTTGTCCGTTGCTGGAGGCTCAGTGAGTGTCTCTTGAATCAACAGACGCTTGCCTGACACGATGTGGTTTAATGCCGCAAAAATGTCTTTCCTTTGAGCCTTTGATAAGTATAGCAATTCACAAACATGCTCGATTAAGGATTGAACTGCTTCTTTGATGGGAGGCTCAGAGATGGTAAAGGTTCGGACTGGGAGGGGTTTCTGTGTACTCCTTCAGTCCCCAGGTTGAGTTCTCCCGATTCTACCTTTTCTCTAAATATGTGTTTCAAAGTTTTACAATCACTTGTAGGGTGACTGACGAACCTATGAAAGCGACAGTACCGAGGATTTTCCCTGGCCTCTTCAGTTGGTTCCTTCTTGACATATGGCAACTTGATTGCACCGTCTTGAATCCAGGCGTCCAGTAATTCGATAACTTCTTCAATTGAGCAGGAAAAATTAGGTTTTTTTAGATCTTCCGTGTGTTGAGGAGGAGCTTGCCCATTATATTTCTTTTGCACCTTTGAAGGGGTTGAGGAAGTATGCTTATGTTGTGGATCAGCTTTCCGTTTGCTTCCTTCCGCGACAGCATTTGTGGAAGGTTGAAAGTTGAATTGTTTGTTGATCAAACGTCTATTGCTGCCTCTGGCCTCTTGTGGTTCTTCAGCTTTTGCAGTCTTAGTCCTTTCTAATAGAGCAGGTGCAGTAGTTGCCGACCTCTTGGTTGCTTCATGGAGTTCTGAGAAGGTCTGGAACCTGAGATTCTCCAATAAGGATCTGTAGACTGGAATCATTCCGTTAATGCATAAGTCTACAAGTTGCTGCTCTGTGACATTCGGATCATGGCAATCCAACGCTTGAACTCTGAACTTTTTCACATAATCGTTAGGATGTTCGTTGTTCTTTTGAAACATCCTTCCGAGATCAGAGAGGGTAACTTGCTCTGAAACGAAGAAATACTTCCTATATAAAGCATTAACCATTTCTCCCCAATTGTTGATAGTTCCTGGTGCGATGTTGTTGTACCAGGTGTACGCTCTGCCTTTCAAGGATTTTGAAAATTCTTTGAGGCAAACAACATGGTTATGCTCATGTTCACCCAAAGCTTCCAGGAACCGAGAAACATGTTCCCGAGCATTGTCGGTTCCTCGTACAAAGTAAAGGTTGGAAAGATGTAACCTTTTGGAAGAGGAATCCTCTGCGTAGAAGCAGGGTATGGAGGCTGGTGACGATGGACATGTGGGGTCTTGTCCTTTCCACGGTTCTCCGTAAGGCGTTCTAAATCTTCCCGAGTGATGAAGTTTGATGATTCTTTCGCCGATGGATCGTCTGCATCTTTGCGAGCTTCATCATCATCAATTGTATGAATTGGAATTACCTCAGGATCGGCGTCTTAGGATTTTTCCTTTTCTTTTCCTTTTCCTTGGATCTTCCCTGACATTGTATCAGTGAGAGCCTTCAGTTGATTAAATAGCTCCTTCTGTGTTGTAGCCATGTCGGTTTGATTCTTTGAAAGAGTCTCTTTCACTTTGATGAGATCAGCAATGGTAGGTGGTAGACTCCCTCTGACTTCCTCAGGTTGTAGGCTGAACAAAGTATGACCATCCGCGTTGACGTGAGGAGGAGTGACATCACCACCGTCAGTGTTAGAGGCCGGAATCGTTTCCGGGATATCCTCGTTGTTGTTGTTGTTGTTGCTAGTGCTAGCGTCGTTTGCGTTGGAACCTGTGACTAACCCAGACCTAAGACCGACCATCTTGTGAAATTGTGAGATTGCAACCGCGAGAATGATCTCCCACTGTGGTCGCCAATCTGTAGATTGGGCAAAACGATTTGCTGGTTTTTACGGGATTGAGGAGACGACCGTACGGAGGAGACTCCTTGAACCGAGCGAAATGTTAAACCTCACACAGATGCACCGCAAGAAGACAGTGCTTTGAATTCGAGATATCAATTTGTAGTACTCCGGCCTAAACCAAGACAATGGCCGTTCCAGAGTAAATTCGGTCACAAAAGAGGATGGGTTGATCTGTAGGAGGGAAGCTGAGAAATGTGTGAGTCAATGGTAATCAAATATTGTGGGTGTGTTGTGAATTCTGAATAAGATAAGTTCTGATGATTGAATCTTTGTTGAGAGTAATTACTCAGATGTTGAGTTAATCTCGTATTGTCTGTGAGATGTGAGATCGTTATATATTCAATCATGATTTCAGAGACTTATTTATATTGCTGGAATTGTAGACACCATGATCCCATGAAGTGTGACAGTTGATGGAATCAAAGAGTGTGGAAATGGAAATCGTGTTTGAAACCAGTTGCTCATCGTGCGGAGACTTGGTCGACTTTCCATCCACTACTTTGTTAACTCCTTCAACTGATTTCACGACTTGTTCACATTCCATTGTGTGTATGAACACACGTGTCGTAGACCGCCAGACCAAAACCCTAGTTGATATCCCCCCAAGTGACACGATTGATGTCTCGTGAACGTGGAGTCTGCAGGGAAGACGTGTATTTAGTCAGTTGATGACTTCATGGGACGATGAGTCCAAGTATTTGCTGAGTTGAACATGATTCTGCAAAATGTTCTGAAACTCATGAATTGAACGTGTCTCTTGAGACAGAGGTATAATTCTCACGTTGAGGTGAGCAAGTATTGCTCATTCGATGAATTGTTGAATATTTATAGTTGAACCAATATTCCTTGGTTTGAGCAAATATTGCTCATCTGAGCAAGTGTTGCTCGTCTGATGAATTATTGGTAGCGTGACCGAAATAAAACATTAATTAGAATACTGGTAGTTGAACCGAGTATAATAAAATGGTGATCATGAGATCGTCATAAAATTATTAGCGTTCGAATCTGGAATTATGATCCTTGGACTCAGAAACCCTAATTTGATCAATTGATGACCGAGTGATAGTTTATTAAAAATTTAACCATGGAATGAAAGAGGTCCGGCTACATGAGATAGTGGTTCGACCATGTAGCGTCCATATGCTCGCGCGAGCAAATACCAAGACCCCTTGAAGAGTTGGTGAAAAGATGATCAAATGTTGGTTCAATCATTTTTCACATAATGCTCGTCTGAGCCTTAGGTGATAAAACCTAATTAATTATGGAGAGGTGAGAGACCGACCAAGGGGTCATGAAACCCACCCTGGATGGTCGTGGGATCGAATGACGATCACTTCAAATTCCAAAATTATTTGGAAGAGTCTTGGACCTAATACGTGCAATTGCGCAAATTAGGTCAAACCATGAAAATACGTGGGACCGGATCATTGCGAACCAAAGAGCCAACCTTGGTCGGTCAAGGTAACGTGATCACATTGTCAACACGTCCGCGTCTCAGCCCTGAGAATTTTGATATTTTCTGGCGTGCGTTTGAGCAACCATTTGAGAAAATACAATAAAATCAGGGTTTTGCTAAAACTGAGGAAACTTCATGAGATGAAGGAAAATAATTATAAAATGAAGAAATGATGAAGCCTGGGACTGCTGAAGCTAAGGCATGGCCGTCCGGCCAGTGACCACGGTCCCATGGTTCCTTTTCCTAATTTTTTATTATTTTTCATGATTTTATGAAAATATCATGAAATAAAAGAATGTGTTGAAATTAAGGAGTTTCCTTGAAGTGAAGGAGTTCCATGGGATCAAGGAAGCAAATAATATTAAAATAATAAAAATAAGGATGTGTGGGACCGGCTAGGGCATGGTCGGACGTCTTGGGCCCGGTCCCACGAGTTTCCCTAATTTTTATGTATTTTCCGTGTATTTTTCCATGATTTGAAGGAATTTTCCCAATTTGAGAGAAATACCATGAAATCAATGAGTTTCATGGGATGAAGGGAACCTTAAAATAATAATAATAATAATAAAATAAAGGTGCGTGTGGGACCGGCTAGGGCATGGGAGGCCGTTGGGGCACGGTCCCACGGGTTTCCCTAACTTTATATTATTTTTCATGTATTTATGAAAATATCATGAGATGAAGGAGTTTTCATGAGATTAGGGAAATAATAATAAAATAATGAGGAACCATGAGGTGTGGGGACGGCCGGGATCAAGGCATGGCCGGTTGGCCAACAATCACGGCCCCACAATATTTTTCCCAATTTTATATTATTTCCTTCGTGCGAAGGAAGCACCATGAAACTGAGGAGTTTCCTCAAACGAAGGATGTTTGTTCAAATGAAAGGATTTTCATAAGATCAAGGAAAATAACAAAAAATATGATAAAATATAAAACTGGCGTGGGATTGGCCACGGCACGGCCGGCCGGTTGGTGAGCCCAATCCCCTGGAGCCTTGGTCAATATTTTAATTATTTATTATTTTCCTTCCTATTTTGCATAGATTCATCGTTTCGTCGTATTTTGAAATACTCGTTTATGTGGTGATTGTTAGTGCATCATCGTTGAGTACACTTACACCATTTGAGCCGGAGCTTACTCGGAGATAGCTCAGACGACCGTGCGTTGAATATTTATTACTAACCCATGGAATTCTGTTGGGAAGAACCATAGATTGAAGTAACGAAATATTGCAAAAATATTTGAACATTTTCGGAAATTCAGTGGATGAATCCAAGAATTTAGGAATAATTAACTTATGGCTCTATACTAGTAGAGCAAGTTGTCTAGGAGCATTAATTATTCTGACATGAGCTTGCTGGAGCTTCATATCCTTTATATAGTCAGGGAAACTTGTTGTTTGTATCCTGAAGACGTTATCGCTCTATACTAGCAGAGCAAGCTGTCTAGGAGCCGTCAATCTCGTGATTCTATATAGAAATAATTACTGAAGTGTTCAGTATTCATGAGATATGTCGTTGTCCATCCGAGAGACTACATATCTGCACGTACTCTGAGAGATAGTATTCTCAGTCAGAGGATTCGATGAGAGACCCGTGTCTCAATACTCACATCTGATTGTTGGATCAGGGGTTCGTATAATTATGGGTTTACGATTTTAGCCTTTGTCGAAAATCCACCATCTACACTTCCATATCAAGATTTACTACTTGCTGAGATCTTGAAGAGTTCTCCATATATTTTTTTAAAAGGGATGGATAAAACAAACAATATATATATATAAAAAGTTTGTGAACAAGGGAAGGAGACCCTTGTTATGGAAACCCTAAAACCTCTCAAAGAAGTAGAAGAAGACACGGACGTTCATGGACCAGTAATAGAAAGTTAATGGATCAAAAGAAATCCAAAATACTTTGTTTTTAGTTATCTCATATCTTTTCATAGCTTAATAATTTAGAGGATAAGCTTCAAATTAGAGCACATGAAAATCAACAAGATGCATTAGTTACTAGGAGTCAAGACATGACTCAACATTCACAAATAAAGAAAAAAACTTTATTTCAAACACAAGATCAGATGATAACATACAACGAAACTTGATCATCCCGCAAATATCATCCTTGCATCTCTCAAGTTAGCTACAAGGATGAAATCACCTAGAACTAGGTAGCAAAGTGAGAACTCATCCCACTATCAATATTGAGAGATAAGTTGTAAATACCATATGAGTGTTTGTCCCTGGTATTCCTTACCTTTCTTCGGTTATATCTTATTCCAGAAGAATTAGACATAAACCTTTTAGAATATCCAACAGAAGGATTTTTCTGAGGATTAAGTCTAGGACATCTTGAGATCCGTTCCATAGGATAAGTATTATGAGAATACCATCTCCTAAAACTTAGACCTACCAGATTTATTATTATAGACATTCATGTAGAGATTTCTAAATGAGTAACCTTGGAAACCTCTTTTATGAGAGTTCTGGTTTTCTGCAGGAGTAAAATCCATTGTAGACGTCGTCAGACAATTTACTCTGTCGACTGTAAAAAGAAGTAGATTTTGAAGATCTGAAATCTGTTTCTTTCTAGAAAAACAATGTAGAGCATTATGATTCCTTATCCCGTAAAATGAACAGGTTCGTGGACAAGGAACATTGGAAGAAACCTTTTTTAAGCTCACAGCCCTTTCGAAAATCCGCAAGTCACGCAAATGTTTCTTAGCAGAAAATTCCTTAGGAGTAATTTTCTCCATGCTAGGTAATACCACATGAGTATTAGAGATAGGCACTGAAGAAGACTTACTCACTAAAACAGAGTTTTCCCTTTTCAAGGATTCGCATTGTTCCTGGGCTAGAGACAGAGATGCAACAAGTTTCTCTTTTTCAACACGAAAGTTATTCAATACTGATGAATGAGTCTTGATTAAACGTTCTTCTCTAACTGAGTCTTCTTTAACAATATCTTCAAGCATACTAATCTTTTCGCGCTGAAGAGTAGTTTCTTGAACAAGATTTTTGATATTGTTAGAAAAAGACTCAACAATACTATAGAGTTCATGTTCTCTATCAAGAGACTTCTCAATTTCATCAGCGATCTGAGTATATTTTTCTTCAAGCGATCTAATTTTAGAAACTTGAATATCAATAATCTCAGCAGATTTTTGTAGAGTCCTGCTGAGCTCCATTTCAGATTCTGACATAGTGTCAACTGTCACTTTAGAGGGAATGTTTTCAGAATCTGATAGCAAAAGTTTTCTACCTCGGGATGCGGAAGAATCAACTAAGGAGTTATCCTTTAAGGTAAGCCCAAGACATTTGGCATAATCAAAAACTTTGGAAGACATCTTTATGTGCGTAAAAGTGAGATAAACTTCTATCCACAGAAATCAGATTGCTACAAACACAGACTTATGAGGTCTTTATGGTGTTTGCCTGCTCTGATACCAATTGAAAAAGCGGGGTATAACAACCACACCCAATAATTCATTCGGAAATATGTATGGACTAACTCCAATATAATTCCGAGAGCACCAGCTTATAAAGCGACCTCAATCAAGAAATATACCAAAGAGTTATATCCCGATTTCTCAATACAATCTGCAATCGAACAAATAGAAATTTGTGAGACCGATTGATATGAGAAATCACTTGTACGATACCAAAGACCAATACCCAAGTTCCAATCAATTACTATCCAACAATTAAGGTCGGATTTACCAATTGATTGATCTACGCACAACCTGTGATATTTCAATTATATAAACTAATATAATGCAGAAAAGAAATAACACAGACACTAGAAGTTTTATTAACGAGGAAACCGCAAATGTAGAAAAATCCCGGGACCTAGTCCAGATTTGAACACCACACTGTATTAAGCCGCTACATACACTAGACTACTACAAGTTAACTTCGGACTGGAATGTAGTAGATCCCTAACCAAGTCTCACACCAATTAAGGTCCGCGTTCCTTACGCCTCTTGAACCACGCCGGATTCTGCGCACTTGATTCTCTTAGCTGATCTCACACACAATTAAGAGTTGCTACGACCCAAAGTCAAAGACTTACAAACAAATTTATCTCCCACAGATAAGTCTATTCTGATAGATAAATCTGTCTCCCACAGAAGTACCTATGAAGTTTTGTTCCGTCTTTTGATAAATCAAGGTGAACATGAGCCAATTGATAATCCGGTCTTATACTCCCGAAGAGAAGCCTAGAAATATCAATCACCTCACAATAACTTAACTATATGGTAGTAGAAGAAGTTATTGTGGAATCACAAAGAATGAGACGAAGAGCTTTCTGATTACGTTTTATATCTTACCTATCGGAGATAACTCTCGAGCAAATCTTAGAGAAGATAAAACTCAATACGATAGAACAAGTAAGATCATATCACGAAAATACAAATAAAATAGTTGGGTATGGCGTCACGAATCCCAAATAAAGTCTTCAAGTCGTTAACCTATAATGGTTTTGAAAAAAACCTAGGTTAAAGGATAATCGACTCTAGTCACAACTAGGACACAGGAAAGTGCCGGGATTAGGTTTTCCAGTTGCTAGAGTTCTCCCTTATATAGTCTTTCAAATTAAGGTTTGTTTTCAATCAAAGATAAGATAGCTTAGTAACAAAGCATTCAACATTCACCATTAGATGAAAACCTGATTCAAGATTCAAGCTAAGTCTGCTTAAAACCTAAGCAATATCTCTCCACTGTTAGATGGTCTTAGATTGTTACACACAAATGAAAGATACTTTCATTTATATATGGGTAACCGTACCTAAACGCGTATATTGAGTTGGCTCAATAATAGTTAACCGAAGTTAAGCATATGAACACTTTTGTCTTAACCACATTCATCTAACACTTATAGATCAACTATGATGATCAATCAACCATGAAAGATAATCAAATGAATCTTATTGTGTTTCAAATAGAGTTGTTCAATTGTTCACGATTTCAAAGAAATATATATGTTAGAGCATAGCTCGGTTGAACCCGCCAAGCATTGGTATGTCAAGTTTGGTTGTCATATTTTAGTGAACCACAACTCATTTAAAGAGTCGTTTGATTATTTATTAGAGTCAACTTCGTATAGGTTAGCTAGAAAGTTACTAGGACATGAGACTTACAAGTATTACGTGAAGACTTGAAGAATGTGAAGAAGTAAAGAGCTACATCGACGACATCATCCTTCCTCTTGAGGTTAGTAATATTTGACTTGAATTGTTTCATTCCTAACGTATCTTTCAAGTCGTGTATATTGAAAACATAACTGCGAAGCTGTGAATGATTATACTCTAGTTAGACATCGTATTAAGGAATTGCAATATGAAGTATAACGTCTTTTGAACTTCGTATATAAGACATGACATAATCATACGAATGCTATTGTGATTATTTATGGGTATGGGTGAATATTTCGTCCTAGGAAACAATGTTTTACATTTGTTTAAAGGAAGTACAATTTATAAACTTGTTTTGTGAATCGAAAGGGAAATCGCTAGGCTTATTGGTATTGTTATTCATTGAAAATCTTTGGGTTACCAATATGTGTGTTTAGTATAACCGCTCATAACTTGTTTATGTATCTTGGTAAAACTATTAACAATGCCTGACTTTTGTATTGGTATGACTTTTATTAGTGAAACCGATCTTAAGTAATCACCCGAGATGGTATGATCGATATATCGTAATTGGTATGACCAACTCTAGACATTGGGGAACCGATCCTAGTAACAAGTGCAACTGATCACAAGTGTATGGAATCGATCCTTGTAAGAGGTGCAACAAGTCTTAGTAATTGGTAACCGATCCTATGACTTGTGTAACCGATCACAAGTAAGATACCATAATTATGTGGTAACTGATCCTAGTACCTTGTCAACCAATTTTTGGAAATCTAGTGTGACCGATCCTAGTACCCACATGGAGGTAAAACCGAAGCTTTGTGTTTTGGTAGAACCGTGAAATCCATTAATGGTGATTTGATAGGATAATCAATCACATAGTTCTTGGAAGTCAGATGAACCAATTCTAAACTCGTTTGGAAGTGTGTCAAATCGGTTCCAAGATTTTAAATATGAAAAAGGATTTACAAAGTAAAGATGTCGACATACTTTGAACATGTGCAGTAATTCTTATCTTTTATTGTTCAAAGATATTCCTTAATAACTGAAGGAGAATCCCGGATCGAAATAAATTGAGAATCTTTTAATTAAGGATTTTAGTTTTTATATGCTTTTAATTTCCATCAATTAAGTGCATACCTTTAGAAAATAAAAATTAGTAATGTGCATTTACTAATTGGAGATTTTCTACTGAATATTCGGTCAATATTTGGACAGTGCATTTCCAGGAAATTCCTTGGTGACTAAACTTCCTTGGTCTATAAATATTGAAGTTTGCATTTCCAGCAAACTAATCCTCAGAGCCAACAAAACTACCTAGTTGTGTTGTTACTGGTGGAGCCGTCTATTCGGAGAGGAAAGTACCCTAATTAGGTGAAATCTCTTGCGACCGCTCGTTTTAAAAACTTATTTGGGATTGGGAAGCTCTACGAGTACCGTTGGTGGGAAACTAGATAATTGCAGTTTATTATTAGTTTTTAATTGATTTGATCGACTAACGGTTGCTGAACTTTGATTGCACCTAGTTTGTTTATGCTTGAGAATCTTCTCTTCTGATATAAGATTCACTCAAACTAGAACGAAGTATCCACGGGGATCTTTAGAACTGTTGTAAATCTAAAGACATCTTGTGATAATCCATTTTTAACAGACTCCGTTCTGTGTGTGATTGATCACAAGAGATTCAAGTTATTTGTGTGCCGGTGTTTATTGAAGATCTAAGAAGATTTCTTATTTGATTTCATAATCTTTGGTGTGCACAAAACTTGATCGGCTGGGGATCCAACTATAATCGGTTTATCTTTGTGATAACCTTGATTGATTAGTTGAGTAGATCGGCATCAATATAATTCTTTGTGATTAAGAGTATTGATTCCATAGTCTAGACAATTACTTTGGTAGTTGTTAAGAGATTGATCTAAGAACCTGACAAAGGAGTTTATTGGGATAAACGGAAGAGCCTTTTGTCAAACTCATATCACGTTGTTTCAAAAGAGTTTTTACCGAACAGATTTGTTGTTCCTTTACTGTTTGCAATACGAACCAAAGGAATTGTTACAAGTGCGTAACTTATTACAAGTTGGAGGCGCAGGGATATTGAGGGAACTAGGTGAACTATAGGTTTAGTTATTTGGTCTCAACTATACGAAGTTGGTTTAGATTTTGTATAGCGGCTTAATTCTGAGAGTATTCAATTCTGGACAAGGTCCCGGGGTTTTTCTGCATTTGCAGTTTCCTCGTTAACAAAATCTTGTTGTGTCTTTTACTTTTCTATTTCCGCAATGATAATTGTTTACTATAATTAGAAGTAAAATATACAAACATTAATTCTTATTTACGTGATAGCAATCCTATTGTGTTTAGTTAAGTCCGAACCTATTATCAAGTAATCATACTTCGTTGTTGTATTGTCTCGATCTTGTATCCATATTCAATCACACAAGTTATCGTGTTGTCATATTGTCTCGATCTCGTATCCATAGACGATCACACGAAGTGTGAACCGATTAGTTGTATTGTCTCGACTCAGTCTATAGACAATCCCTTTCGGAGAACGGACTTATAGGTGGAAAAGTTTTAGATTGAGGTATATTTGGGTACCCTCGTCTTTTCAGTTGGTATTAGAGTAGGAAAACACGAAAATATCTAACAATCTTTGTTTGGTGCGATCCAACCTATAAGAAAATGAATCTTATGAATGATTCAGTTAACGTACCACTAAGATTTAATGGGATGAATTACCCATTTTGGAAAGATGCTATAAGAACCTTTCTTCAATCCCGATATTTTAATACTTGGCTAGTAATCGAAGACAGATATCAAAAACCAAGAGTAGAATATCCAGAAGCAGAGTTTAAACGCTTAGCATTCTACAGTTATTAAGCAAGAGCTCTTGCACAGCAGAACTCTGATGGTCTTAATACCATCATACACGCAGTATGTGATGATCTTCTTCATCATATTCTATCATGTGAAACTTCTAAGGAGGCATGGGATACTCTTGAGACCGTATTTGAAGAAAATAATTCCGAGAAAGAAGCACGACTTCTATCCCTTTCTTCTGAATGGGAATATCTTAAAATGGATGATAACGATACCTTTGAGGAGTTTAACTCTAAAATTTCTGAGATTGTCAATGCCTCTTTCTTGCTTGGAAAGACTATACCTGAAAAGAAAGTATGCAAAATTCTCAGATCATTACCATCCAGATACGAGTCTAAGAAACATGCCATAATAGAAGCAAATGATCTTTCTATACTTTCTCGAAGCTTCTTGTAGGAAATTTAAAGATCTTTGATAGAGAAATTCTGCTGAAGAATGAAACTGAGAAACATTGTCAAGAAGACAAGGTACTTGTTGAAAGGAGCTTGACTCAACAATTTTGCTTCTAGCGCAACAAATTAAGGACATCTTATCTAATGATAAATATGCTCCTAATACATTATCTTTTTGTCATAAAAATAATAGTGAAGAAATCCAATGTTTCAATTGTCGTAGATTCAGACATATGGCTAAACATTGTTCCAGCAGAAGAGCTCAGAAGTGCAACAAGGCTTATGTCTCTACTCTTGATGATATTCCGGAGGAAGAACCCTATGAAGGAATATCTAACTGTAATGCACTTCTTGCCAACTCTAACAGTGATGAATCCTGTGAGTCTAATCAACTTCCAAAGAACTGTTTAGAAAAACTTGAGCCGGGAATTAAGGAAAATAAAAGGTTAATCCTATATCTTGAAAACCTTTTGAAATTCCTGTCAAATAAAACCCGAAAGATGAAGTCTGAGCAAGAAAAATTGGTTGAAAAACCAAAAGGGTCACAAACTAGTTGTTCTGATAATATACTAAGTTCTTCATGTGGAGGAATTAACCACACTGCAATCTTCCATGGAAATAAATTTATCAAGACTCTTCGCAAGGGGATAAAGATTTTGAAGGCTGGTAAGTTTATTAGATCTCAAAAAGAAATTGCAAGCTCTTGCAATTACAAGAGGAAGAAAGAACATAAGGAAACACACTCTATTGTGTTTATAAGTCATCCTAAGGATGTCTTTGTTACCTATGGTGAGAATAATTCTCATGTCAACACACACTGATTGTGTTGAAAAATGCATCCTCACTTGTTGCCCAAAATTCTGATTGTGAGGAAGCATAAATCTGGGCAGGATGTACATATTTGTTCCTTAAGTAAAAATAGTCTTAACCGATATCTTTTACTTTTGGGAAAAATATATTCGGTTTCCATAAACCAAATTATCCCTTGATATTCTTCTGTTGTATATATATATTGTTCTTGTCCGAAAGAAGACTATATTGTGACAATGGAAAATTCGGCAAAAGAAGAATCGTCTCTTGATAATTTAGCACTCTATGCATCAGTTCTTACTGAAACTCATGATTATCTCAGTATGATAATCCTAAAGATTCTCTAAGAAAACAGATTCTTACTGTTATAAGTTGCATTATACATCATGAGCTGATGGTAAAGGATTCAAAGGAAGTACTAGCTGATCTTCATTCTCAACTGTTTGAGATGAACAAATCGTCTACTGGGAAAGGAAATGCTCAGAAGAATTTGAATCCATTTTTGTGATTAGAAAGAGAATAGACATCAATTTTTGATTTCTTTCAATAATTGTATAAGGTCTATTTGGAATAAAACTATCTATTATATGATGAATAAAATTATTATTTTATAATTTTTCTTGTGATAGTTTTCGATTACATAGCATGTGCTTGAATGCTTTACATTATTGCTATGTATGTTATGGGATGTTTAATTTCGGTTTTCGTAACCTTAATATTCGATCTCATATTCCGTGAACCCTTATGGTTTGGGTGACTTTTTGGTTTAACAGGATTAAGTTCTAGACCATGTTGGTAGGCTTTATCAAAGGATCATAAGGGGTTCTGATTGAAACTGATATGTGAAAAAGTCACAATATGTTGAATCATTTGGTTTATCATAAAAGCATATGTGTTTCGGGGTTTCAACTTTTGCATCGCATTAGTTAAAACTGATTTTCAAAATTTCTCTGGTAAATGTTGCCTTTTTGTTGTTGTTCTTTTGTCTTGCGAGAGGATGACAACAAAACGGGGGAGAGTTCTTTGTGAACTTGCGCTTAATGACATATCTTTGGGGGATAAGAGGATGCGGAGCTTGAGGTAACGAATTTGTTAGTTAATCGTTTCCTGTTTAAGAAAAGCCTGATTTTATTGCATATATCTATTGTTTTTGCTTAACAAAATTTCGGTACAATTGATGTTTATTCCATTATTTGTGTATGGATGTGTGTGTGACTCAATTGTTTCCGGTTAAGAAAAACTATTGTTATCTTTTTTTATGGTTTGGTATCAATTGTTTAGGCTTACGAAATTTCGATGCAATTGCAATACTATAATGTCTATGTTTGTTTCAATTGCTTCTGGTTGAGGTAAATAATTATGCAAGTTGATTTATTTGGTTTGTATGAATTATTTATGGCTTAACAAAAATGGTTTTCGGGATCAATTGTTTAGTCCAATTCGATTCTGGATAAGAGAAACTAAGTTAATTCTGATCTTATCAAAGTGGAGGTTTCGGTTATTCAAGTCTAATCGAATGCCTTAACAAGAAATGCTAGTTAACTAACCTAGTACTTGTCTTGTTTAAAAGTGAAAGGTCTAAGTTATTGTTTGAATAATTAGAACCTGATGAGAAAAATAGAGTTAATTCTGATCTTTATTTTGGTCTTATCGAACAAGCAATTGTATTTGTACAATCGGTTTAGCAAAAGAACTAAGGTGATTAGTAAATTTATTATTTGCTAAACTATTAGGTAAAATTGCTTCGGGCAATTGTTTCCTTGGTAAAATATCAAAAGAAAATTACTTTGTACTTTCGGTTTTGATGTTGGTTATCTAAAATGGTGTGTGGAACCCTCGTGCTTAACTCTTATAGGTTATGCAAGTCTTTTAAGAATTGTAAGATCCTTTCGGTTTATCTTTTATTTGCTCGTACCTTTATCATTTTGTGACAAAAAGGGGGAGAAATATATGGAGTAAACAAGTGATTTGGTAACACTAAGGAAAGTGTTAGAGCATAGCTCGGTCGACCTCTCATGCGTTTCTATCTCAAGCATGTTTGTCAATGTTAGTGATCAAAACTATAAGTCTTGATTTCTAGCCTACATAGCTAAGTCTCGGACTAGGATAGAAAAGTGTAGTTGAACTCAAGGATTTCATGGCGATTCATCATACAACGACGAAGATCTATACAAGGAACCGTTGAACTTCATCAACAAAAAGGTATGTGGAGACTTGAACTTATCTATCACTCAAAAGTCTATCTATTCTATCTCCTACTTATTATGAGATAAAAGTCGTATGCTATAAAGACTAGACCATACACATTTGACTTTTCGACCTGAGCATTTA
This sequence comes from Papaver somniferum, assembly GCF_003573695.1. Taxonomy (NCBI): domain Eukaryota; kingdom Viridiplantae; phylum Streptophyta; class Magnoliopsida; order Ranunculales; family Papaveraceae; genus Papaver; species Papaver somniferum. The sequence continues at coordinate 5,584,017 of NW_020621936.1, read as the reverse complement.
TTGCTTATCTTTTATCTCGAAATCGTGTGTTTGTAAAGCGTTTCGCTTTGATCAAGTTTATCTTCACCTAGTGACGAAAGTCATGAAAAGTTTCAATCACTTTGAGAATTGCTCTGACGTGAATCTGTCGGTGAATAACGGCTGCATAGCGTCCTCTGAGAATGTCTCAATGATTGAAATGAGAGTTTAGATTACATAACCATGTATTCCTTGAACCGAAGTTTTCGAACTTTGTTGATCAAGAGAAATCGGGAGGATTGTGGAATTGGCTTGCCAAGTCCGCGAACCCAGTCCACAGACTCAGTCTGCGAAATGTCGGAAGTTCTCGACCGAGAATTTCTGCTGGATTTTCCAAAACTCGTTTGTGTGCTAAGTCCGCGAACTGGCGGAAGTTCTCTTTCCGAGAATTTCTGCTGAGTTTGGAAAACTCAACTGATTAACTTAAGTCCGCGAACTTGTTTGTGAACTTAAGAGGTTATGATCTAAAGATGTGCTCTGAACATGAAACTTAAATTATTAAGGAATGCTTTATGCAAACCGTGGATATAAAGTTCATGAGCCGATTCAATCGAATCGAATCATCTTTGTTTCAATTGTGTCTTGTGTAGTTACATAAGATCTCATAACAATTGAAAAACTCTTTCACTGGTTCATTTGAGACAATTGAACTAGTTATGGTGAAAAAGAACAAGGTTAATATCAAATGCTCATATGGTTAACCTTTCGGGTTACTTGTTGAACCAACATACAAGTACACGTTTGGGCACGGTTTTCACAAACCCAGTAAACGTATATCTCAAGTGTGTGTGACAAGCTAAGTTTTCGATCTAATGGTTGAGAAATATTAGCTTGAATCTAAATCAGGTTTTCATCTAACGGCGAATATGGATTGCTTTGTAACTAAGGCAAAACCCTGATTTGAAGGCTATATAAAGGAGACATCTAGCTTTGAGAAAAACTAATCCCCACATGTCTATGTGCTACTAGTGCGCACGCTAGAGTCGATCTCCATTAACCTTTGATTTTCTTCTCTAAAATCAGGTTAACGACTTAAAGACTTCCTTGGGATTGTGAAGCCAGACTGATACTACTTTATCGTAGTTGTATGATCTGATCTTGCATCTTCTATCGTACGAGTAAAATCGATTGATTGACTTGAGATCGTGAGAGTTCTTCGATAGGAAATATAAAGAAGTCACAAACATCTTCGTTTCACTGTTTGTGATTCCTCGACAAACCGCATGTGTAGTCAGGAAGGATTGTAGAGAGGTGATTGATTAATCTAGACTGTTCTTAGGGAATATAAGACCGGATTATCAATTGGTTCATGTTCACCTTGATTTTATATCTAAAGACGGAACAAAACCTAGGGTTTATCTGTGGGAGACAGATTTATCCTTTGATAGACTTTTTTGTGTGACTACAGATCTGTTTATTATCAAGTCTGTGATTTTGGGTTACAACAACTCTTGGTTATGGGTGATATCAGCTAAGGGAATCAAGTTCATAGTATCCTGCTGGGATCAGAGGCGTAGGAATACAACTGTACCTTGCATCGATGGGAGACTGATTGGGGTTCAACTATAGTCCAGTCCGAAGTTAGTTTGCAGTAGGCTAGTGTCTGTAGCGGCTTAATACAATGTGTATCAATCTGGACTAGGTCCCGGGGTTTTTCTGCATTTTCGGTTTCCTCGTTAACAAAATTTCTGGGGTCTGTGTTCTTTTCCGCATTATATTTTATATAATTGAAATAATACAGGTTGTGCATTCGTGATCATCAATTGGAAATCCAACCTTTGGTTGTTGATTGATATTGATTGATCCTTGGACATTGGTCTATGGTACCGTCCAAGTATTCCTTGTATTTGATAAAGACTTGCTATTGTTTTTAGCTTGAGCAAAAATCAAATCAAGAGAGAGATATTAACTCCTTGAGATACTTTTATCTAGATTGAGTCTGATTGTCTAGTTGATTCTCTAGCAAAGTATTTCGGAGTTAGTCCATACAGATTGCTAAGCGAAATATTGGGTGGTGTTGTTAGACCCCCGTTTTTTCAATTGGTATCAGAGCAGGAAAACACATTAAAGACCTTACAAGTCTGTGTTTGTAGCGATCTGATTATGGACGAGTCTATCTCTAATAACGTACCATTTCAGAAATTACCAGATGATTCTAAAAGCTTGGATTCACCTGAGAGAATTGTCACATCTAAGTCAATATCTAAACATTCTCTTGATGTAAAAACTGTTGATTGGGAAGATCTCCTAGAAGAACAATTGGATGAACTTTCTGATGAAGGTGATTCAGATATTGATAGAGATGTTGATGAGGAAGTCTCAGAGTATGTTAAGTTTTTGGATTCGTGGAAGATGAAGAAGATTACAACTTCTCATGTCTCACCTCTTCTGACTCCTCTCTGTCGAGAAAACAAGAAATTGAGAAAATGTTACGCAGGTGTTTATTTTTCGAATCGTTCTTGTGAATCGACCCTCAAGGATTCTGAGGAAAACCTATGTATGAAGTCACTTGAATGTGATAATCTTTATAAAAAATACTTTTTGTTGGAAGAGAAACTTGTCTAATCTGAAGTAAGGTTTAACTATCAGCAAACAAGTTTTGATGACAGAGAAAGCGCTTATCTCGCTCGAGAAAAATGCCTTGAGGCTGATTTAGCTGCTGCTCTTGATAAAATCAAGATGTTGGAAGATGACTTGAAAAAGTTCAATACTAGTTCAAGCAAATTAACCATTATGCTAGGAGCAAGTAAAAATCATCGTGATACACGAGGATTGGGCTATAAGGGAATAGATGCTCGAAGTATTAGCAAAGAGGTAAAATTTGTCAAGGCTAGTGATTCTTCTCAACAAAAGGTTTCCACTGATGGCAAAAGTGAAATACCTTCACCGGCAGTTAAGGTTCAAAAGAGAAAAGTATATCAACCTCCAAAACCAGCACACATGAATCCGGGTAAGAACGTTCCTTATATTTGTCATTATTGTGGAAACAAAGGTCACCTGGAAAGGAGATGTCATTTTCGTATAAGGAATGAAAAACTTCATGATATTCTTGTTTGGGTGTCAAAAGAAGTTATTAAACTGGGATCATATGTTAAGGCTAACACTCTTGACATTATGGGTTGTAAACGTCCAACCTTTAGGCAAAGGAATCAGTGTTGTGATAATCCTAGATTTGCCTATAAACGTCATACAAAGCCTTTTCACAATCGTAATGGTTATCAAAAGGATAACTTCGTAAATACTAAGACAAGATATGATGCTCCCAATTGGAGAAAGACTAACTTGAAAAAGAATAGTCAATTCAATTCTCTTCCGGAAAATCTTGAAGAGAGTAATGGGAACAAGGTTTCGGTCGTTCCTAAACGCACTCAAAAGTGGATACCAAAGAAAGTCAATGATGTTTTGAGTGTGAAAAGGAATGATCTCCCAGAAAGTTCCATGACTATGGAAAAAGCAGTATCCATGATGCTGGAACTTAAAGAGTTCTTTGGGAAGATGGATTTGGATGTGAAAGGTTCTAAAAGCGATCTCCTTCATGATAATCCAAAAGTCACTTGTGGTGAGCAAGACTTTGTTCACCCCAATGCAAGTTGATTGTGTTGGAAGTGCATCCTCACCAAGGAATGCCCTGCTTTGTATACGGTAAGGGAAGCACAAGAATTGGGGCACACAGATTATGTTCGGTAAGGCGGTAGAATTCGATTGGATTCATCTAAAAAGGTATGTCTATAAACTTGAGCAATATTTGTACTTTTATTTTCTTATAATACTTATAATAATCTTGCTTATCGTTCATTTCTATCTAACTTGATCTGTGTTTAAGTTTCATAAATGTTTAGATTTGAAAATAATAGTTCGGGATGTTTGGACTACATGGTACACATACCAAGTATGCATAACAACATTCAAAATCAAAATCCACGGGTTTAAGTTCGCAAACCCGTATGCATACTTGACGTCGATATTCGGTAAACTTGTTTTGGCCGTAACTTCTTCGTCCGAACTCGGATTTACCTCATTCTTTTTGCATTATCTTCCTTATTGAATTACCTTCAAAATGGAGATGAGAATTGTTGAATTTGGATGAGTTAATATTGGTCTTTGTCCTGTCTCTATTTTTTTAAGTGTTTGCTCCGTTTCGTTGCACTTGTTCTATTCTCTTGGACTTGGGCACTGGGATTCTTGGAGAAATCATATTCTAAGATATTTTGTGGATGTTACAAGAGTGATGTTGGTGAATTAAAAAGAAGGAAGTTCGAGAATGGGTAGTAGTTCACATTGCTATATATTCTTGAGTGTTCACAATCATCTCATGTGAACTATGGTGCATAGTCGTCAATGACTTTGTATGTTCTTATTTGTTAAGTAAATATTTTATACGCTTTTGGTAACCACTCTTGGTATAAATCCGTGCGGAAAAAGATTGATTCTACCTTCTAAGGGCAAAGATCATTACTGCAGTATTAATCTGTTTTGAAGTATTGCAATATTTTTATGGGATATGTATTGTTTGCGTCTGTGAACTTGAAAGTCCCATATTGTGTCAAAAGTAAAGTCATTCATAAAATGGTATTCGTATTGATAAAAGGACGAATGGACTTTTGACAATTACAAAAGTTATCCTTATGCAGTCATTTATTTGATGGAAAATAGGATGAAATCTTTTGTTTGACAAGGATAAAGTCTATTATGTCGTTATGCAAATAGTGATGGAAAATAAAATAGATCCTTGTATGTTATCCACGGTATTGATCTTCATTGATCCATTTTTTTATGTTTTACCGTGAAGGCTCCATTGTGTATTTTATGTTGAACACCTTACAACTATGTCGATTAATATTGGCCTTGTTGGTTGTTCCATGAGATACTATATGTTGAGCATTCTTGAACTAAATTAATCATCTTGATTGGTTATTTAGTTATTTGCTCTGAAAGTCTTCTTTTTTCGAGTAAAATCTTTTGACAATTAAATTGATTGCTTCGGTGATTAGTTTGGTTGTGTATTCTAATTAGATTAATTATAGGTTCTCTTGTAATTAATCTAGTTGAGTTTTCGTATATTCCGTAAGGTTTTCCTTATGTTGAGTATTTGAACGATTAAGGTAGTCATCTCCGTGTGGTTATCTTAGTCGTAGCTCCGTGAGTTTTCTTATGTTGAGCACAATCAATTAAATTGATCACTTTTGTGGTTTGATTTAGTTGTATATTCCAATTGAGTTAATTGTGGGTTTACTTGTGATTAATTTGGTTGATGTTTGGATATATAAAATCATTTCGATGGTTTTTGGTGTCCAATTTAAAAATCCTTCTTTTCTTTTGAAATTAAGGTCGCTCTTGTTGTTCTTTCGGGAATGACATCAAATGGGGGAGAGTTCTTTTGAACTTGTGCTTAATGGTAATATCTTGCGGGGTGTGCGGTTGTGGAATTTTATAGGGGTTATCTTGTATCTTAAAACTCCTTGATGAATGCATCTAGCTTCGGCTTTATGATTGCATCTAAATTAAGTTGGTATGTATTTTTCTTTTAGTATATGAAATGTCTCTTGTGGAAATTTCATTATGATCCTGTTCTTGTACCTTTGCCAATTTTATTGACAAAAAGGCGGAGAAATAATGTAGTTCATACTACAAATACATATGGTTTCCGGATCATTGTGTAAGGGGGAGTGGTTTCCATGATCGAGATGGAGTATTGACTAAGGAGGAGTGATACATATCACCATAGTATTATTTTTAAAGTCGTGATACAATTGGAATTTGATATTACATAATAATACTATGACACTGTATAATAATGATCGAGAATCTCGATTTTTCTAATTTTTATAGCTACGGATCTTCAACAAGGGTGATGCTAAACTTACAACCTTTGGGATCATTGGAGTACTTGGAAGTACGAAGATTCCAAAGAATGTTGAAGATTAGACTATAGAATAGGAGCCACTAAAGTTTATCTTTTTTGTATTCCATATAATAGTTTTGTCACTAAAATTGACAAAGGGGGAGATTGTTAGAGCATAGCTCGGTCGACCTCGCATGCGTTGCTATCTCAAGCATGTTTGTCAATGTTAGTGATCAAAACTATAAGTCTTGATTTCTAGCCTACATAGCTAAGTCTCGGACTAGGATAGAAAAGTATAGTTGAGCTCAAGGACTTCATGGCGATTCATCATACAAAGACGAAGATCTATACAAGGAACCGTGGAACTTCATCAACAAAAAGGTATGTAGGGACTTGAACTTATATATCACTCAAAATTCTATCTATTCTATCTCCTACTTCTTATCAGACAAAAGTCGTATGCTATATAGACTAGATCATACACATTTGACTTTTCGAGCTGAGCATTCATTGCTTATCTTTTATCTCGAAATCGTGTTGGTAAAGCGTTTTGCTTTGATCAAGTTTATCTTCACCTAGTGACGAAAGTAATGAAAAGTTTCAATCACTTTGAGAATTGCAATGACATGAATCGGTCTGTGAATAATGACTACATAGCGTCCTCTAAGAATATATCAATGATTGAAATGAGAGTTTAGATTACATAACCATGTATTCCTTTAACCGAAGTTTTCGAAATTTGTTGATCAAGAGAAATCGGAAGGATTGTGGAATTGGCTTGCCAAGTCCACGAACCCAGTCCGCAGACTCAGTCCCCGAACTGTCGGAAGTTCTCGACCGAGAATTTCTGCTGGATTTTCCAAAACTCGTTTGTGTGCTAAGTCCGCGAACTGGCGGAAGTTCTCTTTCCGAGAATTTCTGCGGAGTCTGGAAAACTCAACCGATTAACTTAAGTCCGCGAACTTGTTTGTGAACTTAAGAGGTTATGATCTAAAGATGTGCTCTGAACATGAAACTTAAATTACTAAGGAATGCTTTATGCAAACCGTGGCTATAAAGTTCATGAGACGATTCAATCGAATCGAATCATCTTTGTTTCAATTGTGTCTTGTGTAGTTACATAAGATCTCATAGCAATTGAACAACTCTTTAACTAGTTCATTTGAGTCAATTGAACTAGTTATGGTGAAGAATAACAAGGTTAATATGAAATGCTCATATGGTTAACCTTTTGGTTACTTGTTGAACCAACATACACGTAAACGTTTGGGCACGATTTTCACAAACCCAGTAAATGTATATCTCAAGTGTGTGTGACAAGCTAAGTTTTCGATCTAACGGTTGAGAAATATTAGCTTGAATCTAAATCAGGTTTTCATCTAACGTTGAATATGGATTGCTTTGTAACTAAGGAAAAACCCTGATTTGAAGGCTATATAAAGGAGACATCTAGCTTTGAGAAAAACTAATCCCCACACGTTTGTGTGCTACTAGTGCGCCCGTTAACATTTGATTTTTTTTCTCTAAAATCAGGTTAACGACTTAAAGACTTCATTGGGATTGTGAAGCCAGACCGATACTACTTTATCGTAGTTGTGTGATCTGATCTTGCATCTTCTATCGTACGAGTACAATCGATTGATTGACTTGAGATCGTGAGAGTTCTCCGATAGGCAAGATAAAGAAGTCACAAACATCTTCGTCTCACTGTTTGTGATTCCTCGACAAACCGCCTGTGTAGTCAGGAAGGATTGTAGAGAGGTGATTGATTAATCTAGACTGTTCTTCGGGAATATAAGACCGGATTATCAATTGGTTCATGTTCACCTTGATTTTATATCTAAAGACGGAACAAAACCTAGGGTTTATCTGTGGGAGACATATTTATCCTTTGATAGACTTTTCTGTGTTAGACGGATCTGTTTATTATCAAGTCTGTGATTTTGGGTTACAGCAACTCTTAGTTGTGGGTGAGATAAGCTAAGGGAATCAAGTGCGTAGTATCCTTCTGGGATCAGAGGCGTATGAGTACAACTGTACCTTGGATCGGTGGGAGACTGATTGGGGTTCAATTATAGTCCAGTCCGAAGTTAGTTTGCAGTAGGCTAGTTTCTGTAGCGGCTTAATACAGTGTGTATTCAATCTGGACTAGGTCCCGGGGTTTTTCTGCATTTGCGGTATCCTCGTTAAAAAAATTTATGGTGTTTGTGTTATTTTTTTTTGCATTATATTTTATATAATTGAAATAATACAGGTTGTGCATTCGTGATCATCAATTTCTTGGACATTGGTCTTTGGTACCTTCCAAGTATTCCTTGTATTTGATAAAGACTCGCTATTTTTTTTAGCTTGAGTAAAAATCAAATCAAGAGAGATATATTAACTCCTTGATATACTTTTATCTAGATTGAGTCTGACTGTCTAGCTGATTCTCTAGCAAAGTATTTCGGAGTTAGTCCATACAGATTGCTAAGCGAAATATTGGGTGGTGTTGTTAGACCCCCGCTTTTTCAGAAAGGACAATGGTGCTTAAACGTTATATCTAACGAAAGAGTAAAGCATAGACTAAGGGGGAGTAGCATATCATATTGATACTTGTTGTTATCTTAACTACAAAGGGAATAACAAAGACGTGTGGATTGAAAATCTACCTATCTTACCTTTAGGAGGAGTATTAGCTTTGTTATTATAATGTCAAAAACGACATTTATGGATTGAATGTATACAGATTATTGTGTTGTTGAAACTTGGAATTATGCATATGTGTAATGAACTCTTGTAATTTGTTTATCCATATGATGTAAGAGTTTTTCACTAAAATTGTAAAAGGGGGAGATTGTTAGAGCATAGCTCGGTTGAACCCACCAAGCGTTGGTATGTCAAGTTTGGTTGTCATATTTTAGTGAACCAAAACTCATTTAAAGAGTAACTTGATTATTTACTAGAGTCAACTTCGTATAGGTTAGCTAGACAGTTATTAGGACATGAGACTTACAAGTATTACGTGAAGACTTGGTGAATGTGAAGAAGTAAAGAGCTACATCGACGACATCATCCTTCCTCTTGAGGTTAGTAATATTTGACTTGAACTATTTCATTCCTAACGTATCTTTCAAGTCGTGCATATTGAAAACATAACTGCGAAGCTGTGAATGATTATACTCTAGTTAGACATAGTATTAAGGAATTAAAATACGAAGTATAACATCTATCTTTTGGACTTCGTATATAAGACATCGACATAATCGTATGAATGCTATTGTGATTATGTATGGGTATGGGTGAAGATTTCGTCCTAGGAAACAAAATTTTATATTTGTTTAGAGGAAGTATAATTTATAAACTTGTTTTGTGAATCGAAAAGGAAATCGCTAGGATTATTAGTATTGTTATTCATTCGAAATCTTTGGATTACCAATAACTGTTTTTAGTATAACCGCTCATAACTTGTTTATGTGTCTTGGTAAAACTATTCACAATGCCTGACTTTTGTATTGGTATGACTTTTATTAGTGAAACCGGTCTTAAGTAATCACTTGAGATGGTATGATCAATATATTGTAATTGGTATGACCAACTCTAGACATTGGGGAACCGATCCTAGTAAGAGGTGCAACCGATCACAAGTGTGTGAAATCGATCCTTTTAAGAGGTGAAACAAGTCTTAGTAATTGGTAACCGATCCTATTACTTGTGCAACTGATCACAAGTAAAATACCATAATTATCTGGTAACCGATCCTAGTACCTAGTCAACCAATTTTTGAAAGCTAGTGTGACCGATCGAAGTACCCACATGGAGGTAGAACCGAAGCTTTGTGTTTTGGTATAACCGTGAAACCCATTAATGGTTATTTGATAGGATAATCAATCACATAGTTCTTGGAAGTCATATGAACCAATTCTAAACTCGTTTGGAAGTGTGGAAAATCGTTTCCAAGATTGTAAATATGAAAAAGTATTTATAAATTAAAGATGTCGACATACTTTGAACATGTGAAGTAATTCTTATATTTTATTGTTCAAAGATATTCCTTAATAACTAAAGAAGAATCCCGGATCGAAATAAATTGAGAATCTTTTAATTAAGGTTTTTAGTTTTTATATACTTTTAATTTCCAGCAATTAAGTGCATATCTTTAGAAAATAAAAATTAGTAATGTGCATTTACTAATTGGAGATGTTCTACTGAGATTTCGGCCAATATTTGGACAGTGCATTTCCAGGAATTATGAAAACCGATTTTTCCTTTATTGCATATCTTTGAGAATATTTGGTTTTGGAAATTCCTTCGTGTCCAAACTTCCTTGGTATATAAATATTGAAGTTTGTGTTAGAGCATTGCTCGGTCGAACTCGCATGCGTTGCTATATCAAGCATGTTTGTCAAGTTTAGGTGTCAAAACTATATGTCTTGATTTATAGACTACTTATAGCTAAGTATCGGTTTAGGACAAATTAGTGTAGGTGAGCTCCAGACTCCATGGAGATCATCTTACGAAGACGAAGAACTACTCGAGGAACTAGTGGAACTTCATCCTACTAAAAGGTAGGTGGAGACTTGAACTTATCTGTCACTCAAAAGTCTATCTCTCTATGTCCTACTCTTGAGACAAAGCCGTATAAGTATGATAGTTTTCATATATACACATTTTCTATTTCGAGCCGAGTTTACTCGCCTATCTTTTTCTCGAAATACGTGTTGGTAAGCTTTCGCTTTAACCACTTTTCATCTTTATCCGTGACGAAAGTCATGATGACGTTTCAATCTTGAAAATAGCTTTGATGACGATAGTCGTGAATAACAATTGTTATAACATTATAGAAGAATGTTTCAATGATTGAAATGTTGAGTTGAGATTATGTAACCAACTATGGATATAAGCATATATAGTGTGTTCGCACATTAATGTATAAATCCATGTGACGGAAACCAATTGTGTGCACTTGTGCATGCGACATTTGTAAAGGAGACAGGTTGGGTACGCGTACTTGCGGAAGTTTTTGACCGAAAAATTCTGCTGGAGTTTGTAGTTTACAAACTGGAAAACCAGTCACCTTAGGTACGCGTACTCACGGAAGTTTTTGAACCGAAAATTTCTCCTGAGTTTCCAAACTCAAATCCGGCAGCTAAGGTACACATACCCGTACGCATACCCAAGCTGGTTATTTTTCAAATCGGAAGTTCATGAACTTAAAACAATAAATAAATAAGGAATGCAATCTTGCAAACCATGGATATATTGTTCATAAATTGATTCAAGTGAATCAAACGGATTTTGTTTCAATTGTGTCTATGAATAAAGACCTAAGCAATTGAACAACTCTATCAACTAGTTCTTATGAGTCATTTGAACTAGTTATGAGAAAGATGAATATGGTTGATATGAAAGTACTCATATGGCTAACCTCGGTTAACTATTTGTGAACCAACCAAGTGTACACGTTTAGGTACGGTTACTCAAACCTAAATGAAACACATTTCATTTGTGTATGACAAGCTAAGTTTAGATCTAACGGTTGAAAGATATTAGCTTGGAAAAATCAGGTTTTTCATCTAACTGTAAATATTGAATCCTTTGTTACCAAGGTAACTTGGATTGCAAACCCTGATTTGAAAACTATATAAAGGAGACATCTAGCAATTGGAAAAATTAATTCCCACACCTCCTGTGTGATACTAGTTAGTTTGCTAGAGTCGATTCTCCTTTAACCTTAGGTTTCTTCCCGAGACCCTGTAGGTTAACGACTGAAAGACTTCATTGGGATTGTGAAGCCAGACGAAACTACTTCTATTGTAGTTGAGCGATCTGATCTTGCCATTTTCTATCATACGAGTTCAATTGACTAATTGACTTGAGATTATATCTCCGATAGGACAAGATAAAAATAAATCACAAACATCTTCGTCTCGTCGTTTGTGATTCCGCAACATCTTGTTTCGCTACCATACGATTAAGATTGTTGTGAGGTGATTGATAATACTAGGCTGTTCTTCGGGAATATAAGTCCGGATTATAAATTAGTTCTTGTTCACCTTGATTTATCAAAAGACGGAATAAAACTCATAGATTTATCTGTGGGAGACAGATTTATCTATTATCATAGACTTTTCTGTGTGATACATATTTGTTTATGAAAGTCTTCGACTTTGGGTCGTAGCAACTATTGATTAGAGTACAACTACATTTCAGACCGAAGTTAGTTTGTAGTAGGCTAGTGTCTGTAGCGGCCTAATACAGTGTGGTGTTCAATCTAGACTAGGTCCCGGGGTTTTTCTGTATTTGCGGTTTCCTCGTTAACAAAATTTCTGGTGTTTGTGTTATTTCTATTCCGCATTATATTTTGTTATATAATTGAAATATCACAGGTTGTGCGTAAAGATCAATCAATTAGAATATCCAACCTTTAGTTGTTGATTTAAATTGATTGACACTTGGATATTCGTCTTTGGATATTGGTCTTTGGTTGTTGATTTAAATTGATTGACACTTGGATATTGGTGAAGGAGACAGGTTGAGTACGCGTACGGGTGTGCGTACCTAAGGTGACTGGTTTACCAGTTTGCAAACTTACAAACTCAGCAGAAATTTTTCGGTTCGAAAACTTCCGCTGGTACGCGTAGGGGTACGCGTACTCAACCTGTCTCCTTCACCAATACCGTATGCACACATATGCACACACTTGGTGTCCGACACATGGATTTATACACTAATGTGCGAACACACTATATATGCTTATATCCATAGTTGGTTACGTAATCTCAACTCTACATTTCAATCATTGAAACATTCTTCTATAATGTTATAACATTCGTTACTCACAACTATCGTCATCAAAGCTATTTTCAAGATTGAAACATCATCATGATTCGTCACGGGTAAAGATGAAAAGTGGTTAAAGCAAAATCTTACCAACACATATTTCGAGAAAAAGATAGGGAGTAAACTCGGCTCGAAATAGCAAATGTGTATGTATGAAAACTATCATACTTATACGACTTTGTCTCAAGAGTAGGAGATAGAGTAGATAGACTTTTGAGTGATAGATAAGTTCAAGTCTCCATATAACTTTTAGTCGGATGAAGTTCCACTGGTTCCTTGAGTAGTTCTTCGTCTTCGTAAGATGATCGCCATGGAGTCTGGAGCTCAACTACACTAAACTGTCCTAAACCGAGACTTAGCTATAAGTAGACTAGAAATCAAGACATATAGTTTTGACAACTAAACTTGACAAACATGCTTGATATAGCAACGCAAGCGAGTTCGACCGAGCAATGCTCTAACAATCTTCCCCTTTGTCAATTTTAGTGGCAAAACTATCAATACATATGGATTACAAAATAAATAAAACTTTGTTAGCTTCTCGTCCGCATGCTTGATCTCCTCGGTGCTTCAACATTACTTGAAATCTTCGTCTTTTCCAAGTACTCCCATGATTCCATAGATGTTCAATTCATCATCATAGTTGTTGAAGATCCGTAGGCATAACAATGAGAAAACAAAAGCTCTAGATCATTGTTATACAGTGTCATAGTATTATTACACAGAATTAAAGTTCTTATATCACAACTTCGAAAACAATACTATGGTGATATGTATCACTCCCCCTTAGTCAATACTTTCATCTCAACATGAAAACCACTCCCCCTTACATAATGATCCGTAAAACACGTAAACCATATGTATTTGTAGTGTGAACTACATATTAATTCTCCCCTTTTTTGTCAATAAAATTGGCAAAGGTACGGAAACGGGATCCTAATGAAATTTCCACGGAGATGCTTCAAGACCAAAGAAAAGTACATATCAACTTGTTTAGATGCAATCATATAGCCGAAGCTAAATGCATTCATCAAGGAGTTTATAAAGATACAAGATAACACCTAAAATATTCCACAGCCGCCCCACAAAGATATGGAAATTAAGCGCAAGTTCAAAAGAACTCTCCCCCATTTGATGTCATTCCGAAAGAACAACAAGAGTGACCTTACTTTTACAAGAAAAGAAGGATTTCTTTGGACACCAAAAACCATAAGGAAATGATTTTGTATCCAAAAATTCTCAACCAAACTAATCACAAGAGAACCCATGATTAATTTAATCGGAATACACAACCAAATTAATCACAAAGGAATCTATGATTAGCCTAGTCGAAAATGCTCACATAAGAACACTTATGGAGCCACACAGTATATACATAAAATATGGATCAGGAAAGATCAATACTGCGGAATAGACAAGGATTTATTCTATTTTCCATCACTATTTGCACAATGACATACAATATACATAATCCTTGTAAACAAAAGATTTTAACCTATATTTCATCAAGGAATTGACATAATAGGCTTAACTTTTGTTTGTCAAAAGTTCATCGATCTTGTATCAATACATGCATATCGACATATGAAGGAGATAACTTTTGACACCGCATGGGACAATAATAGTTCACCGACGCAAACACACATATCGCATAACATATTGCAATATATAAAACCATAAAGATTAATACTGCAAACATCAATTTCCAAATCACTTTAGAATTTAAATAAATAAATCTAAAAACATTGCAAGATGAAAACGTTGTACATAGCTATGTGTACTCATAATAATGGCTATTTCAAACCCTAGTTATCCTTCTTAAACAAAAAAATAAATAAAAAATTCTCATAAGAAGATATACTAGACATTAAGATCTTTGAAAACTTCCTTATCGTCCCCGAACTCCTTGTCGTCAACAGCCATTGGAACATATGGTTCATGGAGGATGGAGTCAATACCAACAAACCATCTTGGCTAATGATGTTGAACCAGGGCCTTCTGAATTTCTAATGATCTTAAAACACAAGCCTTTATTTGTTGAATCTCTTTTCTTGCCAGCTTCAACTCTTCAAGAACATCAGAAAACTTCTGAGAAATAGAAGGAACTACTCTTGGCTTCCTCACATTCCCTTTTTTTCTTTTCAAAGTTGGAGACAAAAGAGATTTCTCTTTTTACTTAGTGATTGATGGCTTAACAATCATATTGGTATATTTTCCATTAGAAGACATGATGCTTGGAGTACCCTTATGCAACCGGTTTTGTGAGAGGAATTCACAATCTCAACAAGCAGTCTTAAGATATAAAGAGTATCAAGGAAGGAAAAAAGGAATGTAGGGTTTCGAAACCTTTAAACAGGTTCGTACACGTCCAACTCACAACCCTATAAAGAGTATAATTATCGATAATAACCCTCTTCTTTTGTCAAAACGGTCATTCCCAATATCAACAGTGATATGGGGGAATTCCAAAACCAAACAATACTAAGCTAAAAAACAAAATTAATTTTTTTTATTTTTAAAGCCTGAGGCGTGCAAGTTCTTGTCTCTTTTGAACATGCACATGAGACAAGATGCACAAGACAACACAATCAAGTTGTGTTGTGGTGAACAATAATCTGTCCACCATGACCCTTTTGGTTGGAATTCATGGAACTCTGCATTTACTTATGTTTAGACCATGTTTTCTTCTCTAATGGTCTAAATCTATTTTTGGAAACTAATTTCTTCGATGAAGATAAGATCTTACATACCTCAGCTGTTTTCTTCGCTAATTTAAGCTTGGTAGCTAGACGATCTGATCTTCGTTGAAGCTTGTTGACATATCTCATCTTGTGTTTGTACTTGAAACACTTTGAAAGTTCATGACCCTTGAGAGAACAGTAGGAGCATGTCAATGCATAAGATGATTCAGGAGCCTGTGAAGTGCAAGCTGCTAGGCATAAAGTAGATCCTGAAACATTAAATATATAGTTTCCAAAAGAAGGGTCAATTGATTCTTCCATCTTGACTGGATTCTCTTCTAAAAGATTATCAAGATTGATGTATGTATTGCTACAATTATCAAAATCAATATTTTCACATAGAAGAGCAACACTTGATTTCTTGTCTTCATCGGAATCATAATTGTCAGACATCACATCAAGTGTCGCAGCAAGACCTTTGTTCCCAGTGTATTTTCTACGATTTGGGCACTCGTTTGCAAAATGACCAAAACCCTTACACTTAAAGCACTGAGGCATATCCTCGTAATCAGTTTCATCTGTGTCCCAGTTTTTAGGAGGAATACGATTATGAGGTTTGACTGATACCTTTGGCTTATCTCTGGAGAACCGTTTACTTCTCTTCAACAGAAGATCCCTAAACTGTCTTGTGATCATCGAGACTGATTTGTCAAGATCTTCATCTGATGAATCCGTCTCAGAGTGATCATCTTCAGAGATATACACATTTTTACTTTTATCAAGTAACTTTGTGTCTTTGAGTACTTTTAACGCAACATCCTTGGATTTGGACGAATGTTCGTGATCAAAGATCTTTAGCTTCCCAACCAATGTATTTCTGGAGAGGGTATCAAGGTTATTTCCCTTAACGATAGCATGCTTCTTAGAATCGTATCTAGATGGAAACGATCTGATAATTTTCATCAATATGTCCTTTCCAGGAATAGTCTTACCCAATGCAAAAGATGCATTAACAATTTCAGAAACTTTGTGATTAAACTCATCAAATGAATCTTCATCTGCCATACGAAGGTTTTCCCAATCGGAATTTAGGTTTGGAAGCCTGGCTTCCTTTTCACTGGTATTTCCTTCGAATACGGTTTCTAAGATATCCCACGCATCTTTAGACCTAGTGCAGTTTGACACATGGTGCTGAAGATTTGGGGTAATGGCATGTATGTTAGCATTCAAACCGTCAGAGTTTTGCTTTGCAGCAAGTATCTCAGCAGCATCGTATTCGCCAATATTCTTTGGAACAGTAATGTTACCTATTGTCATAACGGGAGCATCATAGCCATTAATAGCATATACCCATGATTGAAAATCACGCGCTTGAAGAAAATCTCGCATAACAATTTTCCACCATAAGTAGTTTGAGCCATCGAAGACTGGTGGTACGTTAATAGAGATAGCACCTCTGTCCATAGAGTCAGATCGCTTACAAACACATACTTTTGAGGTCTTGAACGTTTTTTCCTGCTCTGATACCAATTGAAAAAGTGGGGGTCTACCAACCTCACCCAATATTTCGATTAGCAATCTGTATGGACTAAGTCCAATATACTTTCTGGAGAATCAACTAGACAGACAGACTCAATCTAGATAAAAGTATATCAAAGAGTTAATATCTCGATCTCTCGATTTGATCTATACTCAAGCAAATAGAAATCTGCGAGTCTTTATCAAATACTAGAGAGATAACTTGGATGGTACCAAAGACCAATATCCAAGTGTCAATCAATTTAAATCAACAACCAAAGGTTGGATATTCTAATTGATTGATCTTAACGCACAACCTGTGATATTTTAATTTTATAAAAAAATATAATGCGGAATATAAATAACACAGACACCAGAAATTTTGTTAACGAGGAAACCGCAAATGCAGAAAAACCCCGAGACCTAGTCCAGATTGAACACCACACTGTATTAAGACGCTACAGACACTAGCCTACTACAAACTAACTTCGGTCTGGACTGTAGTTGAACCCTAATCAATCTCACACTGATTCAAGATGCCAGAAGGATACTACGCACTTGATTCCCTTAGCTGATCTCACCCACAACCAAGAGTTGCTACGACCCAAAGTCGAAGACTTTAATAAACAAATATGTATCACACAGAAAAGTATACGATAATAGATAAATCTGTCTCCCACAGATAAACCTATGAGTTTTGTCTAGTCTTATTATAAAATCAAGGTGAACAGGAACTAATTGATAACCCGGACTTATATTCCTGAAGAACAACCTAGAATTATCAATCACCTCACAATAATCTAAATCGTATGGTAGCGAAACTAGATATTGCGGAATCACAAACGATGAGACGAAGATGTTTGTGATTTCTTTTTATCTTTCCCTATCGGAGATATAATCTCAAGTCAATTATTCAATTGAACTCGTACGATAGAAAATGGCAAGATCAGAACGCTCAACTACAAGAGAAGTAATTTCGTCTGGCTTCACAATCCCAATAAAGTCTTTCAGTCGTTAACCTACATGGTTTCGAGAATAAACCTAAGGTTAAAGGAGAATCGACTCTAGCAAAACCAACTAGTATCACAAAGGAGGTGTGTGGATTAGTTTTTCCAGTTGCTAGATGTCTCCTTTATATAGTTTTCAAATCAGGGTTTGCAATCCAAGTTACCTTGGTAACAAAGCATTCAATATTCATCGTTAGATGAAAAACCTGATTTAGCCATGATAATATCTTTCAACCATTAGATCGAAACTTAGCTTGTCACACACAAATGAAATGTATTTCATTTAGGTTTGAGTAACCGTACCTAAACGTGTACACTTAGTTGGTTCACAAATAGTTAACCAATGGTTACCATATGAGCACTTTCATATTGAGCGTATTCATCTTTCTCATAACTAGTTCAAATGACTCATAAGAACTAGTTGACGAGTTTTTCAATTGCTTAGGTCTTTA
This sequence comes from Papaver somniferum, assembly GCF_003573695.1. Taxonomy (NCBI): domain Eukaryota; kingdom Viridiplantae; phylum Streptophyta; class Magnoliopsida; order Ranunculales; family Papaveraceae; genus Papaver; species Papaver somniferum. The sequence goes on along the minus strand of NW_020621936.1, from coordinate 5,565,677 downwards.
TGAATAGACACAATTGAAACAAAATCGGTTTGATTCACTTGAATCAATTCATGAAAAATATAACGACGATTTGCGATGATTGCATTCCTTATAATTTATTGTTTTAAGTTCATGAATTTCCGATTTAAGAAATAACCAGCTTGGGTACGCGTACGGGTACGTGTACCATAGCTACCATATTTGAGTTTACAAACTCAACAGAAATTTTCGGTTCGAAAACTTCCGTGGGTACGCCTACGGGTATGCGTACCTAAGGTGACTGGTTTACCAGTTTGCAAACTTACAAACTCAACAGAAATTTTTCGGTTCGAAAACTTCTGCTGGTACTCGTAGGGGTACGCGTACTCAACCTGTCTCCTTCACCAATACCGTATGCACACATATGCACACACTTGGTGTCCGACACATGAATTGATACACTAATGTGCGAACACACTATATATGCTTATATCCATAGTTGGTTACGTAATCTCAACTCTACATTTCAATCATTGAAACATTCTTCTATAATGTTATAACAGTCGTTATTCACAACTATCGTCATCAAATCTATTTTAAAGATTGAAACATCATCATGATTCGTCACGGGTAAAGATGAAAAGTGGTTAAAGAAAAAGCTTACCAACACATATTTAGAGAAAAAGATAGGCGAGTAAACTCGGCTCGAAATAGCAAATGTGTAAATATGAAAAGTATCATACTTATACGACTTTGTCTCAAGAGTAGGATATGGAGTAGATAGACTTTTGAGTGATAGATAAGTTCAAGTCTCCACATACCTTTTAGTCGGATGAAGTTCCACTGGTTCCTTGAGTAGTTCTTCGTCTTCGTAAGATGATCGCCATGGAGTCTGGAGCTCAACTACACTAAACTGTCCTAAACCGAGACTTAGCTATAAGTAGTCTAGAAATCAAGACATATACCTTGACAAACATGCTCGAGATAGCAATGCATGCGAGTTCGACCGAGCAATGCTCTAACAATCTCCCCCTTTGTCAATTTTAGTGGCAAAACTATCAATACATATGGATTACAAAATAAATAAAACTTTGTTAGCTTCTCGTCCACATGCTTGATCTCCTTGGTGCTTCAACATTACTCGAAAACTTCGTCTTTTCCAAGTACTCCCATGATTCCATAGATGGTCAATTCAGCATCATAGTTGTTGAAGATCCGTAGCCATAACAATGAGAAAACAAAAGCTTTAGATCATTGCTATACAGTGTCATAGTATTATTACACAGTATCAAAGTTCTTATATCACAACTTCGACAACAATACTATGGTGATATGTATCACTCCCCCTTAGTCAATACTTTCATCTCAACATGAAAACCACTCCCCCTTACATAATGATCCGTAAAACACGTAAACCATATGTATTTGTAGTGTGAACTACATATTAATTCTCCCTCTTTTTGTCAATAAAATTGGCAAAGGTACGGAAACGGGATCCTAATGAAATTTCCACGGATATGCTTCAAGACCAAAGAAAAGTACATATCAACTTGTTTAGATGCAATCATATAGCCGAAGCTAAATGCATTCATCAAGGATTTTATAAAGATACAAGATAACACCTAAAATATTCCACAGCTGCCCCACAAAGATGTGGAAATTAAGCGCAAGTTCAAAAGAACTCTCCCCCATTTGATGTCATTCCCGAAAGAACAACAAGAGCGACCTTACTTTTACAAGAAAAGAAGGATTTCTTTGGACACCAAAAACCATAAGGAAATGATTTTGTATCCAAAAATTCTCAACCAAACTAATCACAAGAGAACCCATGATTAATTTAATCGGAATACACAACCAAATTAATCACAAAAAAATCTATGATTAGCCTAGTCGAAAATAAAACATGGATCGGGAAAGATCAATACTGCGGAATAGACAAGGATTCATTCTATTTTCCATCACTATTTGCACAATGACATACAATAGACATAATCCTTGTAAACAAAAGATTTTAACATATCTTTCATAAAAGAATTGACATAATAGGCTTACCTTTTTTTTGTCAAAAGTTCATCGATCTTGTATCAATACATGCATATCGACATATGAAGGAGATAACTTTTGACATCGGATGGGACAATAATAGTTCACCGACGCAAACACACATATCGCATAACATATTGCAATATATAAAAACATAAAGATTAATACTGCAAACATCATCTTCCAAATCACTTTAAAATTTAAATAAATAAATCTAAAAACATTGCAAGATGAAAATGTTGGACATAGCTATGTGTACTCACAATAATGGCTATTCCAAATCCTAGTTATCCTTCTTAAACAAAAACAAGAATAAAAAATTCTCATAAGAATATTTACTAGACATTAAGATCTTTGAAAACTTCCTTATCGTCCCCGAACTCCTTGTCGTCAACAGCCATTGGAACATATGGTTCATGGAGGACGGAGTCAATACCAACAAACCGTCTTGGCTAATGATGTCGAACCAGGGCCTTCTGAATTTCTAATGATCTTAAAACACAAGACTTTATTTGTTGAATCTCTTTTCTTGCCGGCTTCAACTCTTCAAGAACATCAGAAAACTTCTGAAAATTAGAAGGAACTACTCTTGGCTTCCTCACATTCCTTCTTTTTCTTTTCAAAGTTGGAGACAAAAGAGATTTCTCTTTTTCCTTAGTGATTGATGGCTTAAAAATCATATTGATATCTTTTCCATTAGAAGACATGATGCTTGGAGTACCCTTATGCAACCGGTTTTGTGAGAGGAATTCACAATCTCAACAAGCAGTCTTAAGATATAAAGAGTATCAGAGAAGGAAAAAACGAATGTAGGGTTTCGAAACCTTTAAACAGGTTCGTACACGTCCAACTCACAACCCTATAAAGAGTAGAATTATCGATAATAACCCATCTTCTTTTGTCAAAACGGACATTCCCAATATCAACAGTGATATGGGGGAATTCCAAAAACCAAACAATACTAAGCTAAAAAACAAAACTAAATTTTTTAATTTTTAAAGCCTGAGGCGTGCAAGATCTTGTGTCTTTTGAACAGGCACATGAGACAATATGCACAAGATAACACAATCAAGTTGTGTTGTGGTGAACAAAAATTTGTCCACCATGACCCTTTTGGTTGGAATTCATGGAACTCTGCCTTTCCTTATGTTTATACCATGTTTTCTTCTCTAATGGTCTAAATCTATCTTTGGAAACTAATTTCTTCAATGAAGATAAGATAAGATCTTACATACCTCAACTGTTTTCTCCGCTAATTTAAGATTGGTAGCTAGACGATCTGCTCTTCGTTGAAGCTTGTTGACATATCTCATCTTGGGTTTGTACTTGAAACACTTTGAAAGTTCATGACCCTTGAGAGAACAATAGGAGCATGTCAATGCATAAGATGATTCAGGCGCCTGTGAAGTGCAAGCTACTAGGCACAAAGTAGATCCTGAAACATTAAATATTGAGTTTCCAAAAGAAGGGTCAATTGATTCTTCCATCTTGATTGGATTCTCTTCTAAAAGATTATCAAGATTGATGTATGTATTGCTACAATTATCAAAATCAATATTTTCACATAGAAGAGCAACACTTGATTTCTTGTCTTCATCAGAATCATAATTGCCAGACATCTTATCAAGTGTCCCAGCAAGACCTTTGTTCCCAGTGTATTTTCTACGATTTGGGCACTTGTTTGCAAAATGAGCAAAACCCTTACACTTAAAGCACTGAGGTATATCCTTGTCATCAGTTTCATCTGTGTCACTGTTTTTAGGAGGAATATGATTATGAGGTTTGACTGATGCCTTTGGCTTATCTCTGGAGAACCGTTTACTTCTCTTCAACAGAATATCCCTAAACTGTCTTGTGATCATCGAGACTGATTTGTCAAGATATTTATCTGATGATTCCGTCTCAGAATGATCATCTGCAGAGATATTCACATTTTTAATTTTATCAAGTAACTTTGTGTCTTTCAGTGCTTTTAACGCAACATCCTTGGATTTGGACGAATGTTCGTGATCAAACATCTTTAGCTTCCCAACCAATGTATTTCTGGAGAGGGTATCAAGGTTATTTACCTCAACGATGGCATTCTTCTTAGAATCGCATCTAGCTGGCAGCGATCTGATAATTTTCATCACAATGTCCTTTTCAGGAATATTCTTACCCAATGATAAACATGCATTAACAATTTCAGACACTTTGTGATTAAACTCATCAAATGAATCTTCATCTGCCATACGAAGGTTTTCCCAATCGTAATTTAGGTTTGGAAGCATGACTTCCTTTTCACTGGTATTTCCTTCGAATACGGTTTCTAAGATATTCCCACGCATCTTTAGACCTAGTGCAATTTGACACATGGTTCTGAAGATTTGGGGTAATGTCATGTATGATAGCATTCAAACCGTCGAAGTTTTGCTTTGAAGCAAGTATCTCAGCAGCATCGTATTCGCCAATATTCTTTGGAACAGTAGAGTTACCTATTGCCACAACGAGAGCATCATAGCCATTAATACCATATACCCATGATTGAAAATCACGCGCTTGAAGAAAAACTCGCATAACAATTTTCCACCATAAGTAGTTTGAGCCATCGAAGACTGGTGGTACGTTAATAGAGATAGCACCTATGTCCATAGAGTCAGATCGCTTACAAACACAGACTTTTGAGGTCTTGAATGTGTTTTCCTGCTCTCTTACCAATTGAAAAAGCGGGGGTCTAGCAACCTCACCCAATATTTCGATTAGCAATCTGTATGGACTAACTCCAATATACTTTCTGGAGAATCAACTAGACAGTCAGACTCAATCTTGATAAAAGTATATCAAAGAGTTAATATCTCGATCTCTCAATTTGATCTATACTCAAGCAAATAGAAATCTGCAAGTCTTTATCAAATACTAGAGAGATAACTTGGATGGTACCAAAGACCAATATCCAAGTGTCAATCAATTTAAATCAACAACCAAAGGTTGGATATTCTAATTGATTGATCTTAACGCACAACCTGTGATATTTCAATTTTATAAAAAAATATAATGCGGAATATAAATAACACAGACTCTACAAATTTTGTTAACGAGGAAACCGCAAATGCAGAAAAACCCCGAGACCTAGTCCAGATTGAACACCACACTATATTAAGACGCTACAGACACTAGCCTACTACAAACTAACTTCGGTCTGGACTGTAGTTGAACCCTAATCAATCTCACACTGATTCAAGATGCCAGAAGGATACTACGCACTTGATTCCCTTAGCTGATCTCACCCACAATCAAGAGTTGCTACGACCCAAAGTCGAAGACTTTAATAAACAAATATGTATCACACAGAAAAGTCTACGATAATAGATAAATTTGTCTCCCACAGATAAACCTATGAGTTTTGTCTAGTATTATGATAAAATCAAGGTGAACAGGAACTAATTGATAACCCGGACTTATATTCCCGAAGAACAGCCTAGAATTATCAATCACCTCACAATAATCTAAATCGTATGGTAGCGAAACTAGATATTGGGGAATCACAAACGATGAGACGAAGATGTTTGTGATTTCTTTTTATCTTGCCATATCGGAGACATAATCTCAAGTCAATTATTCAATTGAACTCGTACGATAGAAAATGGCAAGATCAGAACGCTCAACTACAAGAGAAGTAGTTTCGTCTGGGTTCATAATCCCAATAAAGTCTTTCAGTCGTTAACCTACATGGTTTCGAGAAGAAACCTAAGGTTAAAGGAGAATCGACTCTAGCAAAACCAACTAGTATCACAAAGGAGGTGTGTGGATTTTAGTTTTTCCAGTTTCTAGATGTCTCCTTTATATAGTTTTCAAATCAGGGTTTGCAATCCAAGTTACCTTGGCAACAAAGCATTCAATATTCATCGTTAGATTAAAAACCTGATTTAGCCATGATAATATCTTTCGACCATTAGATCGGAACTTAGCTTGTCACACACAAATGAAATGTATTTCATTTAGGTTTAAGTAACCGTACCTAAACGTGTACACTTAGTTGGTTCACAAATAGTTATCCAATGGTTATCCATATGAGTTCATTATAATTTATTGTTTTAAGTTCATGAACTTCCGATTTGAGAAATAAACAGCTTGGGTACGCGTACGGGTACGTGTACCATAGCTACCGTATTTGAGTTTACAAACTCAACAGAAATTTTCGGTTCGAAAAATTCCGTGGGTACGCGTACGGGTGTGCGTACCTAAGGTGACTGGTTTACCAGTTTGCAAACTTACAAACTCAACAGAAATTTTTCGGTTCGAAAACTTCTGCTGGTACTCGTAGGGGTACGCGTACTCAACCTGTCTCCTTCACCAATACCGTATGCACACATATGCACACACTTGGTGTCCGACACATGAATTGATACACTAATGTGCGAACACACTATATATGCTTATATCCATAGTTGGTTACGTAATCTCAACTCTACATTTCAATCATTGAAACATTCTTCTATAATGTTATAACAGTCGTTATTCACAACTATCGTCATCAAATCTATTTTAAAGATTGAAACATCATCATGATTCGTCACGGGTAAAGATGAAAAGTGGTTAAAGAAAAAGCTTACCAACACATATTTAGAGAAAAAGATAGGCGAGTAAACTCGGCTCGAAATAGCAAATGTGTAAGTATGAAAAGTATCATACTTATACGACTTTGTCTCAAGAGTAGGATATGGAGTAGATAGACTTTTGAGTGATAGATAAGTTCAAGTCTCCACATACCTTTTAGTCGGATGAAGTTCCACTGGTTCCTTGAGTAGTTCTTCGTCTTCGTAAGATGATCGCCATGGAGTCTGGAGCTCAACTACACTAAACTGTCCTAAACCGAGACTTAGCTATAAGTAGTCTAGAAATCAAGACATATAGTTTTGACAACTAAACTTGACAAACATGCTTGAGATAGCAACGCATTTGAGTTCGACCGAGCAATGCTCTAACACCTTTACTGTTTGGAATACGAACCAAAGGAATTTTTCCAAGTGCGTGACTTATTAAAAGTTGGAGGTGCAGAGATTCTAGGGAACTAGGCAAACTATAGGTTTAGTTGCTTGGTCTCAACTACACGAAGTTGGTTTAGATTTTGTATAGCGGCTCAATTCTGTACAAGGTCCCGGGGTTTTTCTGCATTTCCAGTTTCCTCGTTAATAAAATCTTGCTGTGTCTTTTACTTTTCTATTTCCGCAATTATAATTGTTTATTATAATTAGAAGTAAAATACACAAACGTGAAAAAGTGGGGGTAAAATAACCACACCCAATATTTCGCTTAGCAATCTGTATGGACAAACTCCAATATACTTTCTAGAGAATCAACTAGACAGTCAGACTCAATCTAGATAAAAGTATATTAAAGAGTTTATATCTCAATCTCTCAATTTGATATATACTCAAGAAAATAGAAATCTGCGAGTCTTTGTCGAATACAAGAGAGATAACTTGGAAGGTACCAAAGACCAATATCCAAGTGTCAATCAATTTAAATCAACAACCAAAAGGTCGGATATTCTAATTGATTGAACAATGCACAACCTATGATATTTCAATTATATAACAAAATATAATGCGGAAAAGAAATAACACAGACACCAGAATTTTGTTAACAAGGAAACCCCAAATGCAAAAAACCCCGGGACCTAGTCCAGATTAAACACACAATGTATTAAGCCACTACAGACACTAGCTTACTCCAAATAACTTCGGTCTGGACTGTAGTTGAACCCCAATCAATCTCACACTGATCCAAGGTACAGTTATGCTCCTACGTCTCTAATCCCAGCAGGATACTACATACTTGATTCCCTTAGCTGATCTCACCCACAACTAAGAGTTGCTACGACCCAAAGTCGAAGACTTTAATAAACAAATATGTATCACACAGAAAAGTCTACGGTAATAGATAAATCCGTCTCCCACGAATATACCTACAAGTTTTGTTCCGTATTTTGATAAATCAAGGTGAATAGGAACCAATTGATAAACCTGACTTATATTCCCGAAGAACAGCCTAGTATTATCAATCACCTCACAATAATCTTAATTGACGCATCGAAAAAAGATATTGCGGAATCGCAAACGATGAGACGGAGTGTTTGTGATTAATTTTATATCTTGCCTATCGGAGATATCAATCTCAAACCAATTATTACAATTGTACTCGTACGATAGAAACAACAAGATCAGATCACACAACTACAAGAAAGTAGTATCGGTTTGGCTTCACAATCCAAATGAAGTCTTTAAGTCGTTAACCTGGTTTAGAAGAAGAAACCAAAGGTTAAAGGAGAATCGACTCTAGCTTAGCATAACTAGTATCACACAGAGGTTTGGGGATTAGGTTTCCCAGTTGCTAAAGTTCTTCCTTATATAGCCTTTCAAATCAGGGTTTGCAATCAATGTTAGCTTGGTAATAAAGCATTCAATATCCACCGTTAGATGAAAACCTGATTAGATTCAAGCTAATATCTTTCAACCGTTAGATCGAAAACTAGCTTGTTACACACAAATTAAATGCACGTTTATAGGATTGTGTAACCGTACCCAAACTTGTACATTTATTGGTTCAACAATAGTCAACCAAATGGTTCACCATATGATCACTTTCATATCAACTGTAGTTGCAGGAAATCCTACACTACACTCTTCATGTGATTTTATCATTAACCAACTCATTTTAGGTTTATATTCTTAATTTTATTGAGTAATCTTTGGATGTTATTACAAGAAAAGATAAAGGATTAAAGAATGATCTCTGCTCTAAACTTTCTCTCTCCTGTTTACTTGTTTCTTACACAAAAGGATCTCTCTCTTCTTTTTACAACTTGAACGACTATTTATAGGGAAATACATAGTGGATGACAGCTAATCTGTCCTTTATTTTCGGATATGGTTTGCGACATTCTCGCAACCTTACAAATGTTAATTTCGCAAGCTCTCTAATTTTCGCAGGACTATTACACCTTTCTCATGATCCTAGCTGACGCCGTTTGTTATATTCTTCCTGAAATTGTTCTGCGACGCTATTGTGCTGTGTCATTAATAATTTCGCCGAGACATTATTGTTACGAGATTCTGATCCTACATGTTGCCTCTTCTCATATCTTCTCTGCAAAGTAGAGAATGATGTGAGAAATGTCGCAGCTACTTATCTTTTCATATTCCACATTTATCACACGTACTCTCTCTTCCATTTATTTCTTTACACGTCTTCTGTAACCGCTACTTTTCAACCGCTCACGTCTCTTCGTCTTAATGGTGTTTATTTCTTCGAGTAAAAAATCTTCTTTATATACTCTTCTTACCCCCTTTTTCCACTTTTCTTTTTACTTTCTCTTCTACTTTTATTCTCTCATCTCTGCAACTCTGTTATTCTTCTGCAAATTCTGCTACTGTAATTTTTTGTTCCTTCAATCCTTTTACTTCCTATACATTCCCATATTCTATATTCAAACATGGATCCAAGTGGTCATAGATACGAGAAGAATTTACAAGATGTCCAAAAATATCTTGCTGATAAAGGTTTCACACTCTCCACCATTCCTGGTGAGAATGCCGAATCAATTATTTCTGTCAAGCTTTTCTCTGATCAATATTGTGATGATCAATCAATCATAATTTTGCTAGGTCATATTCTCGCAGGTCTCCCTATTCCTCTTTATAACCCAGATCTTCCTTTATTTTATGAAATTCTCGCTCATTCGGGATTTTCGCGAGCCATCTTCCAACTAAGTGGGGACTGCATCCGCCTGATGTTAGAGTTCGCTAATTGTGGTGCTGGTAGAGGATCTCTTTACTCCAAAGAACTTAGGGATCCAAAATTCGCAAACTTAGAAATAGTTGCTGAGAAGTATACAGTGGCGAATTTTTTTGAGAACTACGAACTTATCTCCATGAAGAAAGAGAATACTCGCTGGGGTATTCGATTAAAAAGAAAAGATAACATTGATGAAGCCAAAATTATTATGCAAGATATTGACTGGCATTATGGTTAAAACACAACTCCTCGCCAATCCAAAGATGATAAATGGTGTGTTTTTCCTTTAATGTTAAAGGGACCCTACATTGCTGGATCAAACGTTCTTCCTGCGAATCTCGCTGCATATCAACCTTGGGTTTTCTCTTGGCCCGAGAAGGAGAAAGAGGTATGTTTCTCCCCTTTAACTCACTTTATATTTCTTTATTGACTTTTACTATTCTGTTCGCTAACTCTTGCGACATTCCGCAGATCCAAAAATTGAAGGATAGTTATAACATGACTGGGAAATCTAGTACTATGTTAGCTCTTCACTCATACACAGATGAGGTAAGAAATTTTCTGTTATGACTTTAAATAGTACTGTTACTTCCATGCTTCCATTTCTTATTTCTATCTGTGTGTGAAGATTATTGCTGAAGTAGAAGAATCTGCTGATGCTGCGAAGATTGGTGATAAAGGTAAAGGTGCTCTTCGCAGAGAAAAATCAACTGGTCCTCCTCCAAAGAAAAGAAAAGTTCGTTCTTCTTCTCCTTCAAATGTTCCTTCTAATGAAAATTTTGAAAGTGACAAGGGTGATGAGGCAACTGAAGATTCTCCACCTGAATCTTCTATGGCTAAGCTTTCTGGACTCTTTTCTGATTCTCTACAAGGAATGGGAGATAGCCAATTCGAAAATACTTGCAAAGATCTCGCTACCCTTTGTGATGTCCCTTTACTAGATGGTGATAACTCTCTTCATGGAGTTTCTAGATCAGTGACTCCCGACTTCTTGCATTCTCTCAATAGTCTGGTATGCTTTTATCCTTTTATTTCTTCATTGTTATAACTCAAAATCTCTTTCTATATTAATATTTTTTATATCTTTTCGCAGGCTGGAAAAGCTTATTTTGCTGTTGCCTCAGATCTAGAGAGAAGACGCGAAAATCTTGAAAAAAAGAATCTTCAATTTCGCAAGAAGAATGAAGAATTGGAAGCTGAAGTTAAAGGTCTTCGCGAGAAAAATAGACAATTAGAAATTGATTCTTCCTCGTATAAGAACAAAATTTCTAGTCTTCAACAAGATAATAATCAACTTTACGGTATGTTACTTTTCTCTTTTTTCTTTATTCATTCATCATGTTGTTTTATCTTATCTAAATGATCATTTTTGCAGACATTTATGGCCTTTCTGATGAAGCTACTCTTCTTCACTCATTTCCTAATGCCTTGGATAATGATACCCTTCTTGAACGTCTTAACAATTCCTTAAATAGCTTCTCGAATGATAGAATTTCATCTCTTTATCTAAATGAACTTAGATTGAAATTTCGCCTCTTAGAAATTGATCATAGATCCAGTTTAGGCTTAGCCAACAGATTTAAGCATCTCCTTATTGATTCCAAAGAGAAAACCAATGAGTTAAGAACCAAAATTAGCGGTCTCATAGATGATAAGGATCGTATCTCTGATCAAGGTGCCAAGGCTTTGGCGAAATTCCAAGAGACTCTTCTTGAAGTTCAACTTGAGCGAGATGAAGCTAACCGCAAGAATATTGAACTCTGCGAAAGGGAAAATCAAATTCGTTCTCGTCTTCTCATAAGTAGTGAGGATGAATTTTTCTGGGCTGCGAAAGTTTTAGATGATGCTAGAAAAGATTTAGGCGTAAATGTTAGTCTCCAAGTTGAACATACAACCTTGATTAGAGATATGATTTATGACAGAGAAGGTTGCTAATTGCTCTTCTTTTTTAATCTCTTGCTTCTTATGAATTTTCCTCAAGTTAATAATTGATTGTCTTTTGTTCGCAGATTCTGAAAATAAATATCGTGAAAAGATTGAAGAACTTGAAGCTGAAAAGGATGAACTCGCAAAGAATCTTTCTTCTCGCAACGACAAGTATTCTAGATTAAAGAATCAAATCAAGATCACCGTTGCGAATTTTAAGAATGACGCTATGCATTTTCGCAATCAAACCAACCAAATGGTTTTTGATGATCATAATATCCCACATTCTGATTATCCTTGTCTTTTAGAAGAAATCCCACAGAATACTCTCAGTTTGATTATCTTTGATAGCGAAGCTGACGATGAAGAATCTGATAGTGATGGAAGTTCTGATGGTGATGGAGATTCTGATGCAGATGAAGAAGGAAACAAGTCTGATGAAGATAATGAAGGATTAACCAAGAAAATAGTTTTTACTTCTTTCTTTGATTCTTTGTAACACTTGTACATTTATTTCTTCTTTCTGTATATTTGTGTTTCTTTCATTTTGACCTGCGTAAATTAAAAAAATTCTTATTTGCAATACAGTTAATCAATATAATCATTAATTCTTGAATTTTTGAGTAAATCTCTCATATGGAGACAAATAACATTTTCTAATTCCATACATTCCCATACTTGCCTTTGTTATTTGAATCCAAATGACAGATTTCATAAAAAATTTCTTATTGTATAATTTTGCAACCTTTTGCGAAGTAAATTTTGTTTCTTTTCAAAATCTCATTCCTGCGTGGTCTTATTTTGCCTTCCTAGTTAAAGGTCTTATTATGCCACCTCTTGTCATTGCGACAAAATCGCAGGACGTCCTTACACTTTCATGCAAAAACCCATTGATTTTTCCTTAAATTTTTCTTTTGTATTATGGCCTCTTCAGGAATGTTGCGACAATATGACAGGCCTAAATATTCTTGCGAAAATAAAGCCCCATGACATTGTCGTCTTGCGACGAAATCGCAAGACGTCTTCGCACTTTCATGCGAAAACCCATTGATCTCGTCTTATCTTTTTCTTTTCTATTATTGCCTCTTCAGGATTGTTGCACAAATATGACAAGCCTTAATATCCTTGCGAATAAAAAGTCTCATGACATTTGCGTCTTAAGACACTTATCAGCTCCCTAATGGAGGATGCCGCCCTTATCTCCCCCCTGGTTGCCCCTTCAAGGAGGCGTACTTCTACCATACAAGGTTAGCTCCTCCCATCCAGTCTTAACAACAACTAGTTGTTTTCGCAGCCTCTTATCCCTTTTACCTATAGGGCTTATGGTTACGAGACTGCACCCTAAGTGGGGTTTTATTCGGGCCGAGTGCAGTATAAGCCAAGACTTGTCAAGAATGGCAAGGACGCTTCAAACGCCCCCGTCACTCTTGACTCAACCGTGTACCTCGACGCCTTGATCAGATTCTGCACTCCTTGGGAGAATCCTTATTACCTTAGTTGCCCAACCTAAGTCATATGCTTAAGCTGAGAATCCAAGGTGCCTCTCCCGGATGGGCTTCATTGACCCCAAAATCTCCATGACTCAGGTTACGGGGGTGGTGTAGCATTTCCCCGATCCATGCAACAGGTACCCCCTTATATGACGTACTTTAGGTCTTACATTTGCCTCTTGCGAAATTGTATTCGCGAACTAGGGTGTACGCCATAAAGGTTCGCCTCTTTCTCTTTTGTCATTCTTCTCTGATTATTTTCTGTAAAATTCATTATCTCTGCGAGAGTCTCGGAAATCATTATATTATATCTGAATTTCACAATCTCAACTTTGTTGTTCAATCAAAGGTATTTTTGAGAATTTTACTTATTGCGGGAATATCTCAACAACTTAATCATTCATACATTTCTTATTTTTATTAACTTTTCCATCCTCTGCTCCTTTATTACTTTCTGCTACTGCTTCTTTGGTAGTAGTATGCTCATCATTTTTGTTCAGAGCTAGCATTAATTTCGCAACATCTCTTCTTCTTTCCTTTCGATTGTATCCACCATCAACCTCTCACTTCTTTGTACATCTTTGATTTTGTATCGCCAGTTGTCCTTCTTGTTTTCTCTTCCTTTGCAAGATTCTATCTCATTTTCGTAACATCTCTTTTCTTCGACCCAATCTCCCTTTATGATTCCTACACCATTGGGGTGAGGGAATTTGATGCATTGGTGGAAAGTTGAAGCTACCCCTAGAATCCCATGTAGCCAAGGTCGACCAATTAACGCATTATATGGTGATTCTACATCAACGACACATAATGAGATTTCAGAAGATATTCCCTTCAATGGAATTCGCATAGTAACCTCCCCTTTAGGCTTGTTAGCAGTACCATTAAAACCATATATCTTATATGTTGATGGTATAAGATCATCATCTCTTCCACCCATGGTTTTATAAGTATGATAAAATAAGATGTTCACAGAGCTTCCAGTATCGACTAGAATTCTATTGATTGCCCATGAATCTTCAGCTTCATCATCCTCATCTTCTTTGGGTTTTGGATTAATTTCTAATTTTATCACCAATGGATTGTCATGCACCTCTTCTCCTTCGGGAATTTCTTCTGCAGTAAAAGAAATGATATGTTTCTGCCATTCTTCTAATGGCGAGATTTTCGCAATGTTCATAATTTCTCTTCCATCATTATCTCTTGCGAACACTCTACTCAAAACATTATCATGAAAATATTCAATTGTCTTATATGAATGTACAATAGAGTGACAGAATAGATTTTTTGCTTTTGCACCAACTTCTATGAAGAATGTTTCTTTCTTTTTCATTGTATTCACTTTGTGATGTTCTGGTGGTGGTGGTAATGGTTGAGATTGCGGATGCCCTACCAGAAAGTCGTTTAGTTTTCCTTGATCTATCATTCTCAAAATGATTCTTTTTACATTTCTGCAATCATTTGTGGTATGTCCATGAAAATGATGATAAGAACAAAATTCATGACTCATGTGGTTTGGAGGTGGTTCCGTTCCCATGTTCCACGGAGTTGGTATATTTTCCATCAAGATTATAGCTTCCCATATCTTCTCGACACTTGCATTTAGAGGTGGCATTTTGGTTTCTTCCCATATTACCTTGTGACTTCCTTTCCCTTTATTATAGTTTTGTCTTTGACCTCCATAAGTTTCTTGTGGTTGATCGAGCCTTTGAATCTTGTTATTTCCTCCACGATTGTAGAAATTTCTTTCTCTCTCATACTCTTCTTGATCTCGGCTCCCCATAGCTACCAATTTCTGCTGATTGTTACTTGTCACCTTCTCTTGTTGCACTTGCGAAGTATTCGCCACTGTGTTTATCATCTTGGGTAATAAACTTGCATTCGCTGTTTGTGAGCTGGTGTTCGCAACTGGATATGATTCCATTTCATTTTTCCTTTCCTCCAGAGCAATGTATTCTTCTTGAAGTTCTCGCAATTCAGTCATTGTAATCGTATTCTTGACTCTGAAAATTTGGATATACAATAGGTTTGTTGCAAACATAGCATTGATAAATGATAATATGAGATATCTCTCATCTACACGACCAGCAATTTCTCTACACATAGTTCTCCATATTTTAGTCAAGTGTTTCAAACTTTCGCCAACCCTTTGTTTTAATCCAAACACATCTTTTATACCAGGTCGTGAGGAATTATTACTTATATATGCTCCCAAGAATGTAGTATGCAGATGATTGAAGGAGGTTATTGTATTCTTTGGTAAACCTTCAAACCATTTTAACGCTTCTCCTGTTAAGATGGATGCGAAATATTTACACAATACCGCGTCATGATTTTCCCATTGTAACATGCATCTCACATAGGCTTTAATGTGCTGAATTGCACAAGTTGTTCCATCAAAAATGCTGGTTAATGCGGGCAAATTGCATTTCGGTGGTACTCCTCCTAGTTGTACTTCCCTTGTAAACGGAGTTTTCGCAGCTTCTTCTATTGCTTCATCCAATTGTCTTTTACCTACTTCTCCTCTGTTATTTAGCGTTCCTCTCATTTCTTCTAATTTCTTCAAGATTTGTTTATTTACACCTGAATCTTGATCCATTGGTCTCTTTAATTTTGCTTCTCTTCTTCTGCGTTTACGTTTATCTTCCCTTGCGAAATTTTGTATCCCTTCTTCATTATCCTCATCTCGTCTTCTTCTGCGATTCTCTTCCTCATCCCTATCTTGAATTCGCAAATGATGATGTCATTCATTTTCCCCTCCATAATTTTGTTCATTTCTTATCAATTCAATTCGCTGTCTTTCAGTCATTCTCTTTACTCTATCATACTCCTCATTGAGATTATCATTATTCCGGTTTTGTGTACGCCTTCTTTCTCGATTGTCATGATTGTTCTGGCGAATTGTCTCCTGAAGCTCTTGTTCTTCCATTTCCGCTCTCAATCTTTCACGTTCGCAGAGTAAACGTGCTTGTTCAGCATAATGTCTTTCAATTTCTTCTTCAATTGTCTGTTGATTTCTTTGAGTTTCTCTTACATGTAAAATTCTTCTTCCTTCCTCTTGATTTCCTTCGCCATCTTGGTTATGTTGTCCCTGATTTTGTCCGTTCTCTTGATTTCCTCCAATTTGCCCCTCATCAAAAGTTTCATTTTGTGGAACTTAACGATCATCAGTTCTTTCTCTATTTTCACGATTTTCTTCATTAGGACTTGATATTTCTTCTTGAATATTATTTCCAGCATTGATTGTGGGTGAATTTCGCCTCATTTCTCTTCTAATCGATCTTGAATATGATTTTGTAATACTTCTCGATCTTCTATTCTGTAGTATTATATTCTCCATCCTTAATTCGTGATTTTGTCTTGTTAAATTTGCACGTTCTTATGCTTCAGCTCTTCTTTCTTCATGTATTCTTCGTCTCAATGCTTCTAACGCTCCAATTTCCTCACCTCCATGAATTATTCTGTCATCTGCTTCTTGATTTCTCTCTTCCTGTCTATAATTTCTGTTTTGTTGCTCTTCTTCTATTTCTTCTGCTGAATTTGATCGCCAAGTGTGTATACTCACCCTGTCATAATCTGTATTTCTCTCTTGAACTAATGTTTGTTGAATTGGCGGTTGAATTTGATTTTCTCTATTATTTCTCATTCTAGTATATTCTCCCATTTCACTTCTTTCTCTTCCAGCAACTCTTTTGCTTCTTCTAATAGTGGTCGGTTGTTCGGATGTATTTCTTCTTCTAGCCATTTCTTCAATGTTACCAGTATTGCAAGAAATTATGAAAAATTCTTAATCAATCACTTAAATTTTCACAAATCTCAATATAAATCTTTAGCTTTTTCTACAATAATCTTCAATTCCTCCCCGTTTCTAGCGCCATTAAGTAGTTGCAGGAAATCCTACACTAACTCTTCATGTGATTTTATCATTAATCAACTCATTTTAGGTTTATATTCTTAATTTTATTGAGTAATCTTTGGATGTTCTTACAAGAAAAGATAAAGGATTAAAGAATGATCTCTTCTCTAAACTTTCTCTCTCCTGTTTACTTGTTTCTTACACAAAAAGATCCCTCTCTTCTTTCTACAACTTGAACGACTATTTATAGAGAAATACATAGTGGATGACAGCTAATCTGTCCTTTATTTTCGGATATGGTTTGCGACATTCTCGAAGATGTAGGATCAGAATCTCGCAACAATAATGTCTCAGCGATATTATTAATGACACAGCACAATAGCGTCGCAGAACAATTTCAGGAAAAATATAACAAACAACGTCAGCTAGGATCATGAGAAAGGTGTAATAGTCCTGCGAAAATTAGAGAGCTTGCGAAATTAACATTTGTAAGGTTGCGAGAATGTCGCAAACCATATCCGAAAATAAAGGACAGATTAGCTGTCATCCACTATGTATTTCCCTATAAATAGTCGTTCAAGTTGTAAAAAGAAGAGAGATATCTTTTTGTGTAAGAAACAAGTAAACATGAGAGAGAAAGTTTAGAGCAGAGATAATTCTTTAATCCTTTATCTTTTCTTGTAAGAACATCCAAAGATTACTCAATAAAATTAAGAATATAAACCTAAAATTAGTTGATTAATGATAAAATCACATGAAGAGTGTAGTGTAGGATTTACTGCAACTACATCAACCATATTCTTCTTCACCATAACTAGTTCAAGTGACTCAAATGAACTAGTTAGAGATTTGTTCATTTGCAAGGAAATCTTATGTAACTACACAAGACACAATTGAAGAAAAAATGATTTGATTCACTCGAATCGGTTCATGAACTATATAGCCACGGTTTGCAATTTGCATTCCTTAGTTTATATAAGAATAAGTTCACAAACATCGTTTTTAGATATAACCTACTCAAGTTTTTAGACTGGGTTTGTAGACTTAAGTTCCCGAACGGAGTTCACAAAGTCCAGCAGAATTTCTCGGGTCGAGAACTTCCGCTAGTTCGCGGACTTGGCTCACACCACTGTTCCGGTTCTCTTGATCAAAAAAGTTCGCAAACTTCGGTTCAAGGAATAAGGACTTATACATATATGTGTTTCCACAACAATGCTTATATCCTCCAATGGTTATATAATCTAAACTCTCATTTCAATCATTGAAACATTATTAGAGGACGTTGATATTCTATAGTTGTTATTCACAAAATATTTATCGTCAAAGTAAACAATTTTCAAAGTGATTGAAACTTGTCATGACTTTCGTCACTAGGTAAAGATGAACTTGGCTAAAGGGAAAGCTTACCAACACATATTTCGAGAAATAGATAGGCGAGATAAACTCGGCTCGAAATAGCAAACGTGTATAATCTAAGTCTATATAGCAAATCGACTTTTGTCTCAAGATAGGAGATAAATAGACTTTTGAGTGATAGATAAGTTCAAGTCTCCACATACCTTTTAGTCGATGAAAATCCACCGGTTCCTTGAGTAGTCCTTCGTCTTGTATGATGATTGCCATGGAGTTCTTGAGCTCAACTACACTTTCTATCCTAGTCCGAGACCTTAGCTATAGTAGACTAGAAATCAAGACTTATGGTTTTGATCACTAACATTGAAAAACATGCTTGAGATAGCAACGCATGCGAGTTCGACCGAGCAATGATCTAACAAAAAGTTAATTCCTGTTTACTTGATAGCAATCCTATTGTGTTTGGTTAACTCCGAACCTATTATAAAGTAATCATACTTCGTTGTTGTATTGTCTCGATCTTGTATCCATAGTCAATCACACAAGTTATCTTGTTGTCGTACTGTCTCGATCTCGTATGCATAGACAATCACACAAAGTGTGAACCGATTAGTTGTATTTTCTTGACTCAGTCCATAGACAATCACTTTCGGAGAAAGGACTTATAGGTGGAAAATTTTTAGATTGAGGTATATTTGGGTACCCTCGTCTTTTCAATTGGTATCAAAGCAGGAAAATACGAAAAGATCTAACAATCTGTGTTTGGTGCAATCCAACCTATAATAAAATGAATCTTATGAATGATTCAGTTAACGTACCACCAAGATTTAATGGGATGAATTACCCATTTTGTAAAGATTTTATGAGAGCCTTTCTTCAATCCCGAGATTTTAATACTTGGTTATTAATCGAACATGGATATCAAAAAACCAAGAGTAAAATATCCAGAAGCAGAGTTTAAACACTTAGCATTCCACAGTTATGAAGAAAGAGCTCTTGCACAGCAGAACTCTGATGGTCTTAATGCCATCATACACGCAATAAATGATGATCTTCTTCATCATATTCTGTCATATGAAACTTCTAAGGAGGCATGGGATACTCTTGAGACCGTATTTGAAGGAAATAATTCTGAGAAAGAAGCACGACTTCTGTCCCTTTCTTCTGAATATGAATATCTTAAAATGGATGATAACGATACCTTTGAGGAGTTTAACTCTAAACTTTCTGAGATTGTCAATGCCTCTTTCTTGCTTGGAAAGACTATACCTAAAAAGGAAATAGTATGCAAAATTCCCAGATTGTTACCATCCAGATACGAGACTAAGAAACATGCCATAATAGAAGCAAATAATCTTTTTATACTTTCTCGAAGCTCTCTTATAGGAAAGTTAAATATCTTTGATAGAGAAATTCTGTTGAAGAATCAAACTGAGAAACGCTGTCAAGAAGACAAGGTACTTGTTGAAAAGGAGCTTGACTTAGCAGTTGTGCTTCTAACGCAACGAATTAAGGACATCTTATCTAATGATAAATATGTTCCTAATACATTATCTTTTTGTCATAAAAAGGATAGTGAAGAAATCCAATGTTTCAAGTGTCGTAGATTCAGACATATGGCTAAACATTGTTCCAGCAAAAGATCTCAGAAGTGCAACAAGGCTTATGTCTCTACTGTTGATGATATTCCTAAGGAATAACCCTATGAAGGAATGTCTAACTGTAATGCGCTTCTTGCCAACTCTAACAGTATTGAATCCTGTGAGTCTAACCAACTCCTAAAGAATTGTTTAGAAAAACTTGAGCCGGGAATTAAGGAAAATAAAAGGTTATCCCTAGATCTTGAAAACCTTTTGAAATTCCTGTCAGATAAAACCTGAAAGGTGAAGTCTGAGCAAGAAAAATTGGTTGAAAAACCAAAAGGGTCAGAAACTAGTTGTTCTAATAATACACTAAGTTCTTCATGTGGAGGAATTAACCACACTGCAATCTTCCATGGAAATAAATTTATCAAGACTCTTCGCAAAGGGTTAAAGATTTTGAAGGCTGGTAAGTTTATTAGATCTCAAAAAGAAATTGCAAGCTCTTGCAATTACAAGAGGAAGAAAGAAAGCACACTCTATTGTGTTTATAAGTCATCCTAAGGATGTCTTTGTTACCTATGGTGAGAATAATTCTCATCTCAACACACGCTGATTGTGTTGAAAAATGCATCCTCAATTGTTGCCCAAAATTCTGATTGTGAGAAAGCATAAATCTGGGCAGGATGTACATATTTGTTCCTTAAGTAAAAATAGTCTTAACCGATATCTTTTACTTTTGGGAAAAATATATTCGGTTTCCATAAACCAAATTATCCCTTGATTTTCTTACATTGTATATATATATTATTCTTGTCCGAAAGAAGACTATATTGTGACAATGGAAAATTCGGCAAAAGAAGGATCGTCTCTTGATGATTTAGCACTTTGTGCATCAGTTCTGACTGAAACTCATGATGTATCTCAACATGCTAATCCTCAAGATTCTCTAAGCAAACAGATTCTTACTGTTAGAAGTTGCATTAGACATCATGAGCTGATGATAAGGGATTCAAATGAAGTACTAGACGATCTTCATTCTCAACTGTTTGAGATGAACAAATCGTCTACTGGGAAAGGAAATGCTCAGAAGATTTTGAATCAAGTTTTTGAGATTAGAAAGAGAATAGACATCGGTTTTTGATTTCTTTCAATAATTATATAAGGTCTATTTTGAATAAAACTATCTATTGTATTATGAATAAAATTATTATTTTATAATTTTTCTTGTGATAGTTTTCGATTACATAGCCTGTGCTTGAATGCTTTACATTATTGCTATGTATGTTATGGGATTTTTTATTTCAGTTTTCGTAACCTTAATATTCGATCTCATATTGCGTGTGCCCTTATGGTTTGGGTGACTTTTTGGTTTAGCAGGATTAAGTTCTAGCCCATGTTGGTAGGCTTTATCAAAGGATTATAAGGGGTTCTGATTGAAACTGATATGTGAAAAAGTCACAATATGTTGAATCATTTGGTTTAGCATAAAAGCATATGTGTTTCGGAGTTTCAACTTTTGCATCCATTAGTTAAAACCGGTTTTCAACCTTGCTCTGGTAAAGGTTGCATTTTTGTTGTTGTTCTTTTGTCTTGCGAGAGGATGACAACACAACGGGGGAGAGTTCTTTGTGAACTTGCGCTTAATGACATATCTTTGGGGGAGAAGAGGATGCGGAACTTTAGGTAACGAAATTGTTAGTTAATCGTTTTCATGTTTAAGAAAAGTCTGATTTTATTGCATATATCTATAGCTCTTGCTTAACAAAATTTTGGTACAATTGATGTTTATTCCATTATTTGTGTATAGATGTGTGTGTGATTCAATTGTTTCCGGTTAAGGAAAACTATTGTTATCTTTTTTTAGGGTTTGGTATCAATTATTTAGGCTTACGAAATTTCGATGCAATTGTTGGAAATATAAGGCATAATTCCTTAATCCGTTGAATAGAAAATAAGTATGGGAACTTTGCCAAGGGTTGGCAATTGTTTGAAACTTGGTTTTCAAGTGACAACCATAATACAGTTCCTAATACTTAAAGGTGTGTTTTTTCGAAAGGGGTTTGAGTCTATTCAAGGACCAAACGTGGTGTCTCTTAGAAAAAGACTCTTGTCCCTAATTTTCAGTCACCATTCTCCTTTAAATACTCCTTTGATTTCCTAGTTTGAGATATCAAGTTTTTACTCCTGTTTTGTGTCAAAGGTTGAGTGTCAAAAAGAGATTACATAAAAGCACAATTTAGTTTGATAGTTTCTTGGTTGTTTGAAGTGTTGCATCAACCAAGAAGGAAATTGTTGTATCCTGAGAAACGAACGTCAATTAACCATACGGCATCATTGTGGGGGCGTAATCGTTTTAAGGACATAGAGAATTTCTCTAGCCTCAATCGAGCGTTTGCTATTTCTATCTCTTATTCTCTTTGTCCTTATATTTCTCTTTTGATACATGTGAATGAATGTGGAATTACTTTATAATTGTAATTGTTGTTTTCATTAAGGTGTTTGAACCGTTGGGTATTCATGAAATACACCAACTTTGCAGGTGTGGTAAACATAGATGATGAATTGAACTGACGTTAATTTACAGTTCTAGGGCTCACAACGTGTTTGTGAAAATGCCACTGTGAAATAGTTGCAAGTCTAAATTTCTTGAACTTGTAATCTCGGTGCTTCTTACATTAACTTGTCATCTGTAATTGTTACTTAGTATATTTTCCAACAATCTTAAACGATTAATATTTATGAAATGTACTAAGTTATCTTCTACTTGGTTTTGTAATCATAGAAAAAGAAGAGAACAATGGCGTTGTGTAGTGACCGCCATGAACTTAAGGCGCACAAGGAAATCCCTCGAAAGCAAAAGTTTTGACAAGGATTAGCATGACAATTGTTGCGAAAAAGGTATGTGGAAATTTTAGAATTGTTTCTTCTAAATTTTACAATTTTGGGATCATTACTGTGAATTTAGTAAAAAGTTCAGTTTTGCACATCAGTTAGATATTTGGGTATATCTTTTTACTGAAAAGGAATTTGGATTAATCCTTTTGGACATGTATGCTAGACATCCTGATGATACTCCCCACCAAATTTCGGAATTTTTGGAGTTGTGGAAGTATTTTTTGAAATTTGAGAAAGTTGAGGGTCGGTGCTGCGAAAATTCTGAAGAGTGGGAAAATCAACCTAGTTCAGAGTGATTTTCCAATCCCCTGTTGCTCTTTTGATTGTACGGTAAAACTTAACTTGTAGATCAGGATCTTATGTCCAATGTCTATTTTGAAATTCACCTTTTGGAATTACTATGCGAGAGATAACGTAATTCTAAGATCATTGTTTATGTCTGGCAACTATTTTCTTTAATAGTATACCGACAGTATGGTTAGTGTGAAACCATTTTTGGATGGTTATTGTGAAACCATATTTCCATCTTTACCATGTACTTAGAAAAATGATACAGTAAGTTTAAAAGACTAAGTTCCTATGTGTTTTTGACCCTCACTGTATGTACCAAAAGTTAGGAAAAATTATGTTGTTTTTGAACGAAGTCTGAAACATACATTTTCTAATTTTCTAATTTGGTTGGTAAGTGTGTAAGCCTGGTTCAGACCTTGGCCAAACATTGTGATGTATGGTTAAAATAAAGTCTCAAGTGGCAGATAATATGGTTATCTCAAAGGCCATCTATGAGAAATTAAAAGGCATGATAAGGGAGGTTTACTTTAAACCTGAAACTAATATGGTGTCCATTGGGTGACACAGGTTAACTAAGTTACACAACCATAGAGATGGTTGATCATTGTGATAGTACCTACTCTAATGGTGGTGTCCATTAGGTACTAACTTAACCTTTGCAAGGTTTAAACCTGACACTAGTGTTCATTGGGTGACACAATTAAACCATGAAGATGGATGATGATTTTGGTAGTACTGGCGGTACTGGTGTGCTCAGTTTTAACTACTGGAACTTGAGCACTTATGGACCAGAATTAACCCCGTTGTGTGGTAATAAATCCTCTAACTGTGAGGGGATTTACATTTAAGTTTCAATAATTCATGTCTGAGTAACTAAGGCATAAGTGAAAATGATGCAGTAACATGATACATGGCGGCCAACTGAGTATCAGAAATAGAGGCATCATGGTGTCACAAATTGCCGGTGTTATGTGTTAATTAAGAGCATGATTTTATTGAAATGGGTTTGTAGCCAGATGATTGAACTTGGAAAATGAATTCAAGATCTTGTAAAATCATTGTATATTGGCTACAAAGTTTAAGCTTCTCTAGAGAATAGTCTCTAATGACCGCGCGTACGTAAGAATAAATTGATGTCTAGAGAAATGTTATCAAGGGGAATGGGTTTTAGCCTATTGTAACATGAATTTTCATAAAAGAAACTCTATCTTGTTGATTGGAGATCCCATGATCTTGGTTCAAAGAGACAACAAATGTATGTAAAGTTCGAAGTAAAACACTGTAGAAGATGTAAAACTTCTTCTACTCATTCCTATGGTAAACCCAAACAGTGTTGTCTGTACAAGTGATGAAGGGTAAGCAATGCTTTTAATGATTCCTATACTTAGAAATAAGTGGAGTAATACAAGTTACTCTTAATGGGAGATACCGGGAGTTGTTCGGGGCCAAAATGAACAACCGTAAGAACTAAAGGTGCCCGAAAGAAACAGTGTGAATTTTGTTGTCTCAATTTACATTATAAAGTTGAATAGTTCAAGACCAATGGTCATTAGGCGGCTAATAAATTCGACAAAATTCACTAGGGAAGGTTCAAAGCCAAAAGTCACCTATCCCGACGCCGTGACTTTCATTATGTAATCTCAATGTCTGTTTTTCGAATAGTTTTTCTTTTGTAAAAGACAATTTCTATTCATGTGGCGGATTGTTGGAATTATAAGGCATAATTCCTTAATCGGTTGAATAGAAAATAAGTATGGGAACTTTGCCAAGGGTTGGCAACTGTTTGAAACTTGGTTTTCAAGTGGCAACCATAATACAGTTCCAAATACTTAAAGGTGTGTCTTTTCGGAAGGGGTTTGAGTCTATTCAAGGACCAAACGTGGTGTCTCTTAGGAAAAGACTCTTGTCCCTAGTTTTTAGTCACCATTCTCCTTTGAATACTCCTTTGATTTCCCAGTTTGAGATATCAAGTTTTTACTCCTGTTTTGTGTCAAAGGTTGAGTGTCAAAAAGAGATTACATAAAAGCACAATTTAATTTGATAGTTTCTTGGTTGTTTGAAGTGCTGCATCAACCAAGAAGGAGATTGTTGTATCCTGGGAAACGAACGTCAATTAACCATACGACATCATTGTGGGGGCGTAATCGTTTTAAGGACATAGAGAATTTCTCTAGCCTCAATCGAGCGTTTGCTATTTCCATCTCTTATTCTCTTTGTCCTTATATTTATCTTTTGATACATGTGAATGAATGTGGAATTACTTTATAACTGTAATTGTTGTTTTCATTAAGGTGTTTGAACCGTTGGGTATTCATGAAATACACCAACTTTGCAGGTGTGGTAAACATAGATGATGAATTGAACTGACGTTAATATACAGTTCTAGGGTTCACAAGGTGTTTGTGAAAATGCCACTGTGAAATAGTTGCAAGTCTAAATTTCTTGAACTTGTAATCTTGGTGCTTCTTACGTTAACTTGTCATCTTTAATTGTTACTTAGTATATTTTCCAATAGCAATTGCAATACTATAATGTCTATGTTTGTTTCAATTGCTTCCGGTTGAGGTAAATAATTATGCACGTTGATTTATTTGGCTTGTATGAATTGTTTATGGCTTAACAAAAAGGGTTTTCGGGATCAATTGTTTAGTCCAATTCGATTCCGGATAAGAGAAACTAAGTTAATTCTGATCTTAGTTATACTTATCAAAGTAGAGGTTTCGGTTATTCAAGTCTATTCGAATGCCTTAACAAGAAATGCTAGTTAACTAACCTAGTACTTGTCTTGTTTAAAAGTGGAAGGTCTAAGTTATTATTTGAATAATTAGAACCTGATGAGAAAAATAGAGTTAATTCTGATCTTTATTTTGGTCTTATCGAACAAGCGATTGTATTCGTACAATCGGTTTAGCAAAAGAACTAAGGTGCTTAGTCAATTTATGATTTGCTAAACTATTAGAGAAAATTGCTTCGGTCAATTGTTTCCTTGGTAACATATCAAAACAAAATTACTTTGTAGTTTCGGTTTTGATATTGGTTATCTAAAATGGTGTGTGGAGCCCTCGTGCTTAACTCTTATAAGTTATGCAAGTCTTTTAAGATTTGTATGATCCTTTCGGTTTGTCTTTTGTAATAAATCCTCTAACTGTGAGGGGATTTACATTTAAGTTTCAATAATTCATGTCTGAGTAACTAAGGCATAAGTGAAAATGATGCAGTAACATGATACATGGCGGCCAACTGAGTATCAGAAATAGAGGCATCATGGTGTCACAAATTGCCGGTGTTATGTGTTAATTAAGAGCATGATTTTATTGAAATGGGTTTGTAGC